>NW_022436947.1:40869482-40932424 GCF_009761245.1 Sapajus apella
TCCTTCCTTCCTTCCTTCCTTCCTTCCTTCCTTCCTTCCTTCCTTCCTTCCCTCCCTCCCTCCCTCCTTCCTTCCTTCCTTCTTTCTTGCCTCATTTTGTGAGCTCAGGCTGCAATACAGTAGTGTTGTTACAGCTCAGTGCAGCCTTGACCTCATGGGCTCAAGTGATCCTCCCACCTCAGCCTCCTGAGTATATTGGACTACAGGTATGTGCCACTATGCCCAGCTATTTTTTTTAATGTATTTACTTTAGAGACATGGTCTCTCTGTGTTGCCCAGGATGGTCTCAGACTTCTGATCTTTCAAGCAATCCTCCCACCTCAGCCTCCCAAAATGGCAGGATTACAGATGTAAACCACCATAACTGGCCAAAAGATTTTTCTTATGTCACATATGATAGTGATTAAACAGTCAAGCTATAAACTCAAGGTCTTAAAACTTTGAAAAAGAAAAAAATCAATTTTATAGTTCAAGAAATAAAAGCGATTTTGAAAGTTGCAGTTCTAATAGACACCACTCTATAAAGGACTTGCTCCCTTTGCCTAATTACATTGGCCTCCTAAGGAAACCTACCTCCCTTTGGCATTGTCACTCACACATGTGAAAACCGCAGTATTCATGGACCCAGAGCACAGTTCTTCCAGTTCTTAATACAAGCTCCCTATGTTAAGCTGTGGGAATTTTCCTTCCTGTTATAAAAATAATTTCCTTTTAGAAACACTTTGTGGGATTCTCAAAATACTTTAAATACAGCAAGAGTCTCTTTCAAGCCCCAACACCCAAAGTAGGATCTTCCAAAAAGCATCATGCGCTTAATGTAGAGTGCATTTTTGCCAGCTTTAATCTGTAAGTAAACACGGCAGACAGCTGTTCTTATTGCATGAGGCTGTGTATCAACACAGTTTCAGATCTCTAAATCTCATTAGTTAACATACTTCCCATTTCTGTTCCCATACTAAGCTTTGTCATTGGGAAAATTTGTTTATCTACTTCTGTTTCTTTGCCTATCTTGAATTTTTTAGAACACATATGTGCATTTTATTTCATTTTGTTTTAAATTTATTTTCATTTAAGCCCCTCTATTTTATAACTTCCAGAAATTCACCAGTGCTTCTGTCTCATTAATAACATCCTTTATGTTTTCCAGCAATGCTATAAATTCTTCTCATTTTTGTTTCTTTTATTGCTTCTATGAGATTTGGAGAATGTAATCTTCATCCACAACAGGATCAAAAGTCTAAACCACTACATTTGATTTCGATATATGTGTATGTTAAAAATTTATTTCAAACGAGAATGCTCACATTTTTGAATGAGCAATATATTTTCATTGACATAACTTAATGATACTATTGAAGATATAATGTGAATTAATCAAACAATCTCAAATTTTTCTGATGTTATAGTAATAATTATATAATTTTTTGTATTAAATGAAAAAATAAATTGAGGTAATTATCAAGTTAAAATTAACTTCCAGATTATTGTTTAATTTTAAGAATAAAAATACCAAACCAAAGTAGAACACATCTCAGAAATACTTTCGACTTCAGCATTAATTTTTCACCCTTGATTTCTTTTTTTGGTTTGATTAAGTGCAAGCTATTATTCAAACATATAATTGTAAAATTATCTGTGTATTTCATATCAGACTCCACGGACTTATACTGCTATCTAGTGGCCACATTGAGTAACATAAAACTACTAACTAAATCCTGCTCAAAATGCATAATACTAAACCATTGCCATTATATTTTTTAAAATAGCAAAGATTGGCTTACTGTTAATCTTCTAAGAATATAAGCCCTAAAAATTGCACTTAACTTGCTTGTGGAGAACGAGGTAAAAATTCATTGTAAATGCAATCTACTTTATGAATCTTTATGAATAAATGTGTTATTTTAATGATGAATAAAATAATGTTTAAGAATGGGAACACTGAACAGAACACAAAGAAATCAGATAAACACTAGAACAATCCTTAAATAGTGATTCCATCTTTCTGATAATAAAAACATAGCTTCTTCTGAATATGTAATACATTATCCTTGACTTTTAAAAATTGCTAGGATTTTTACACTTTTTACCCAGGGATTTTCTAGTGATGGTACAAACTGGGTTACATTTTAAGCAAAGGTATTTAGTGAGCACATAATGTTCAAATAAATTCTAAGGTAACTTTTTCAGTTTATTATTTATTTATTGAGAATTCACTCTGTAAAGGATAATTGAGAGTTCTTAAAACTTCAATTATTCATAGTGAAGAAGAGGGAAAGTTGCCGTGTTACGATTTGATAACCAAGGTAAGGATCAAACAGGCAAAATGTAGTGGTTCCTTGGCCTAGTTTTTTTAATCGACATTATTAAAAAGATCACTTAAAAAGGATGATTAGTAAGGAAAATAATGTATTCTCCAAATGTCAAGATTTTGAAATTGGAGCGTTCCCTAACCCCCCCTCACAGAACATGCAGTAGTGATGTGGCTTGTCTATTCGGCTTCTGCATCCTCAAACACCTTACAGGAGGGGGAGCATGCAGATGGGCATGTGCAGGAGCCAGGGCAAGTGCTTTTGGGCTCTGGCCACATGGTAGCATCTGGGGTGAGCGGGGTACCTGAGACTCCTGAAGCACCAGTGGGCATATTACAGTGCACTTTTAGCTCTGCCATCTGCAGATGGCTTAAGTGTTAACCAGCTCAGTGCCCTCTCGATACCCAGGTTATTGTCAAGCACCCCAGAAGAATCAGGGTCACATGGCCGAACTGAAGGATGGTAAACGTGGGCTTTTTTTTTTTTTCCAAATGGAGGTGACTCTCAGCAGGATGGGTGGGGAGCTAGAAAGGGGATGGAGTGGGAAGATGATCTTCTTCTGGAGTTTGGCTCTCCCTTGGCCAGTCTCCTCTCCGGCCATACCCAGTCAAACTCCTCTCGTCATTCAGATGCTCCTTCTCTTCTCTCCTTCTCTGCTGCACTGTTCTGCCACTATTCTGCTTCTCTGCTTGTCTGTTAGGCCTGCTTGTGGAGCCTGGGGTTTGGGTTTATTAGGGTACAACATAGGGGTGTGTGGCAGGTCAAAAGGCAGCATTTGGGCACAAAAACAGGAATACTTGTTCCCATTTAGGGCATCAGGCTTCCAGCTTCCTGTGCATATTAATTTGACAGCACTGTCTCCAGAAAGAGGGGTCAGGCAAATGTTCAAATATTATTGTTCATAGAAGGAAGGCTAGTTCTCCTATTCAATATTGAAAAATTGTCTTTTCTACCCAAATACATCCTCTACTCACAGATCTAGATTGAACATATACATGCACCCACACATGTACATATGGATGATCACAGAGTTCAGATTGTTACCTAGGCTACAAGGTAAACATTCAGGTTTTCTCCTAGGGCAGTTTAACCCTAATTACCCTGAAAATTAAATAAATCTTAGAAATTTGACATTTTCTAGAAATAGCCCTTTGATATTTATAAACATGTTAAATGCTATGTGATTCACATAATGCTGTATAAAAATGTTAGTGCATATTTTAATCATAATTTTTATACCTAAATGCAAAAATGTGTAATAATTATCATGGTTATTATTTTGGATGTCTCATGGACTCCTCAAATTCAATCAAGGGATTTAAATGAAGGTCATTTAGAGTTTCTTTAAGTTTTTACTTACGAATTATTCATCAACATTTTTCAACAATAAGGCAATTGCATAGTACAACAAAGGATTTATTTATTTATAAATCTTCAATAGGACTAAAATCATGCCTGTGTAATGAAGAGCTTCATGATGCTACTGATAATTCAGTTCTCTGAAGATACTGGCATACATCCCGAGTCAAGTGTCACCAGCTACTTCTCAAATATAATAACATAAGAATAACTATTCCAAAGTCATTAAATTCTGAGATAAAGGCTAACTTAGAGTGTTTTGTAAAACCTCATGGCAAGTGTTTGTTGGAGCAGCGAATGCATACTTTGACAGATTGTGTGCTAATGCCAGCATGCGATTACTTTGATTAAAAATCTGCTGACTCAGCAACATCTTTTGTGAATCCCATACAAATATGGATAGTAATCATGAGCAATGGTGCACAAAATTACAAGTTCTGAAAAGGTTTACAACAACTTTGGTTATATGTATATTATTTTTATATTAACACTATGGCAAAATGACTTAATATTACCTTTAAAGTGAATGCTATATATATAGTGTGTGTGTATATATACATATATATACACAATATATATTGTGTATAAACATACATATATACATATATACACAATATATATATTGTGTATAAACCCCACTATATATATAAACACACAATATATACATATATATACACACACACTAGAAAGAATGAAAGAGAGAGAGAAGAGATACTCCAAATAATAAGTGCCATCTAGTAACCATCATCTTACTTCCTTATATAGGAATTTCCATAGCTTGATATGATTGTTTCACAGTGTGTACATATATCAAAATGTCACATTGAACCCCATATTGACAATTATCATTTGTCAATTAAAAATAAAACACTTTAATCTGGTACTGTGGCTCATGCCTGTAATCAATCCCAGCACTTTGGAAGGCTGAAGCAGGAGAGTCGCTTGAGGACAGGAGTTCAAGACTAGCCTAGGCAATACAGAAAGACTCCATCTCTACAAAATAAAAGTAAAAATTAATTAGCCACGTGTGGTGGCACATACCTCTATGCCTAGGTACTCAGGAGGATAAGGCAGAAGAATTTCTGGAGCCCAGGAGTTGGAGGTTGCTGTGAACTATGATCATATTACTGCACTGCAGCCTGGGCAACAGAGCAAAATTCTGTCACTAAACAAACAAACTAACTTTTTTCCTGTCTTGGGGTGCAGAGAAAAAAATGCAAAACAACTATATGTATCATCTTTATATCGTATGTATATAGACATTTTAGTAAAGGATTCACTATTACTTTAACAGTTTATTGCAAAGCAGAGATGTCATCCAGTGGTCTTCTATTAAGAGTTGAAGTTGTAGGCCGGGCGCGGTGGCTCACGCCTATAATCCTAGCACTTTGGGAGGCCGAGGCGGGTGGATCACGAGGTCAAGAGATCGAGACCGTGCTGGTCAATGTGGTGAAACCCCATCTCTACCAAAAATACAAAAATTAGCTGGGCATGGTGGTGCATGCCTGTAGTCCCAGCTACTCTGGAGGCTGAGGCAGGAGAATTGCTTGAACCCAGGAGGCGGAGGTTGCGGTGAGCCGAGATCACGCCATTGCACTCCAGCCTGGGTAACAAGAGCAAAACTCCGTCTCAAAAAAAAAAAAAAAAAAAGAATTGAAGTTGTAATCTACATGAGATCTGATGTTGATTGTGAAGTTGATTTCTTTTTTTTTTTTTTTGAGACAGAGTCTTATTCTGTCGCCAGGCGCCAGGCTGGAGTACAGTGGTGCAATCTCAGCTCAGTGCAGTCTCCGCCTCCTGAGTTCAAGCAATTCTCCTGCCTCAGCCTCCCTAGTAGCAGGGACTACAGGCACACGCTACCACGCCCGGCTAATTTTTGTATTTTTTAGTAGAGATGGGGTTTCACCATGTTGGCCAGGATGGTCTCGACCTCTTGACCTCGTGATCTGCCCACCTTGGCCCCCAAAGTGCTGGGATCACAGGCGTGAGCCACTGCCCCCGGCTGTGAAGTTGATTTCTGCTCTTATCACCCTGTAAGAGTTTCCATCCACCAAGCTTCAATAGATTGTACAAAAAATGGAAATAGAAAAACTTTCTATTGATAGCTGAAATATAAAGTAAAAAATAAAAATCACACATGTGAAGGAGAAAGTGTAGTTATTACTAAAATGCATGCTCATTTATATTTGCCATCTCAGCATTTTGGAAATGAGACCCCAGTCTTTGAAACCAGGTGAGGAGAATCCCACCTTCCTCAGCAGAATAGGAAGTAATAACTCATGCAGATCCCTGCGTAAATCACCGTTACTAGAATCAAATCATGAAAGAGAATGTTTACCATTTATACCTTTGCTTTTAAAATGTTTGAGGTACAGTTAATAAATGTTTACATATTTACATTAGACTCAACCGCTTTACCTCATGCTAATGTAAAAATTTGTCATTCTACTGCATTTACAATTAATACAAAATACAAAATCTATATAAAGATTATAATGGTTAATTAGTTTTTCAAGAAGGGAAACGGTATATCAGTTATGCATGTAACTGTGTATTTTTTTATTTATGTCTTACTTGACAGTTATGGGAGACAGTATTGACTTCCAACTCTTGAGGTCTATTGTAAGCATGTGAGCAAAAAATTGATATTTTCAACATTGGCTGGTAGAGTTATGACTTGCTTATTCACCTTTCAGGAAATATATTTTCTAATATTGTCATCTTTGGACTTGTTTGAAATATACTTCAGAAACCAAGAATAGTCTAACTTCTGGAAATATATTTTCTAATATTGCCATATTTCTAATGTGATAAGCAGTGGACTTGTTTGGAATATACTTCACAAACTAAGAATAGTCTAACTTCTGTTTTGAACTTTGTATTTTTAAAAGCATTTTATAAATGCAAAATAATTATGATAGTTTTTCTCTGCAATTAATCATTTTACAATAACTGAAAGTAAATGATTATAATTATTTGATATCTTTAATTATGGATATGTCAAGAAAAACAAAATCATATATCCAGATATCCAGTATTTCTAGGTGCCTTACTCCAGGGAAAGGAAAAAAAATTATTTCAAAGCAAAGTACCTGGCACATACTTACATTTTTAACAAAATGCTTGGGAAAAAAAAAGAAAATATGCATTCTAGTCTTCTCAACAGGATCACCTCACAACACCCTTCTGGATATTTTCCTCATATTCTGCTCCACTCAAAGCACAAATTTCTTCAAAATGTAGTACGGTATGCATGTTATTTGACAGCAACCCAATAAAGCTAGACACTTAACGCCAAAGCCTGTGTTCAGTTCAGCAGAAATGAACACTTAACACACCATTAAGCCAACCATTAAGGCCAGCTTGTTCTCTCTGCTTGGCTGCTGCCTAACCTGCCAGGCAAAGATGCCTCAAGTGCTTCCAGTGAAAGAGGCACATTACAGCAGCAGAGTGATGGATTCAAAGCACAAACAAGAGCTCCAGAGGGTGGTTGCTAGGATGGAAAAGCAGGTGACTGCAGCCCTAATACTCTCTGATTCTGTTTGAGAGCAAGGTTCAAAAAGAAAAATGCATGCACAAGAAATGGACCAATTAGTAGAAAATAAATATTTAGATAACTCTTTTCCTTTGTATTCAAAAATCCTCTGCTAGAGTTTCCTATGTCTGTGACTTAGAAGTAAATGTCCAATAAGCTATATTGTGTGTATGAGTGTGTATAAAAATGTATCCAAGGTGTTTTTTTTTCTATTGCTACTCTACCATAGTCTATAACAATTTAACAAATGAAGCAAGGTAATTATTCTTCTCAGTATTAATTTACCTTCTTGAGACTAGGCTGGGCTCTTTTTATGATTTAACTTATAAATATTCAAAAAATCATTTTTTTTAATTTACAAGTTAGGAAATAAAAATGTAAAGATGTTAAGTAAACTTATCTGAATATCCAAAAGTAATAAAAACAGAGTTTTCAACTAAGATCTCTCTGATATTATGCCCTGAAGCATCTGTCAGTCACATAACATCACATTACCTCCATTTAAAATTTGTTATCTAATCTTTGATAGCTATAAATCAAGTTCTTTTGTTTGCTGAGACAAGGGGCTATCTGTAAATATGATACTTCGTTTGAAATTGAGCTCTGATTATTTTACATTTAGTAACAACTTCATGGAAATACATTTCACATACCATACAATTCTCCCATTTAAGTATACAATTTAATGGTGGTTGATAAAGTCACAGAATTTTGAACCACTACCACCATCAATGTCAGAACATTTTTCTTACCCAACAAGAAACCTCATACCCTTTGCAGTCATCCTACCTTTTTTTCACAACCTCCCAAACCAGCCATCGACAACCACTGGTCTGCTTTCTCTCTCCCTTGATTTGCCAATGCTAGACATTTCAAATCAATAGGATCAAATAATAGGTGGTCTTTTGTGGCTGACTTCGTTCACTTGGCATCATATTTCAAGGCTCATCTATGCTGTGGCATGAATAAATATTTCATTCTTATTGCCAAATAATATTGCATTGTATGAGTACACCTCATTTTATTTATCCATTCATCTGGATATTATGAATAATGCACCTATGGACATTTGCATACACATTTTTACATGGACATATGCTTCCATTCTCTTGGGCATATGCCCAAAAGTGAAATTCCTGGGTCATATGGTAACTCCAGGTTTAACCTTTTAAGAAACTGTCAAAGCATTTTTCAAAGCTGTTGACCCATGTTTCATTCCTGATTCTAATTGTATGAGAGTCTTCGCCCCCTTTTTCTCGGTCGGTATAGCTAAAGGTTTTTCAATTTTGTTAATTTTTTAAAGAACCAACTTTTTTTTTTCCTTTTATTTTTCTATTCTCTGTTTCTTTTCTAAGCTCATTTTTTCCCTCTTTCTGCTTGTCTCAGGTCAAGGGATGTTTGAAGATCCTAGGTCAATACATAGTTTTGAACAAATAAATATTTTGATTGTTTATTTACATGACTGTCTTCTCATAATCTGGATTCGAGGTTTTGGAAAGCAGGACTTCTTACTCACCTTTGTCTCAATTCCTATTATCTTTGCCACAAAGTACTGCTAAAAATATGGATAAACAATTAAAAGCATGGTTTTTTTTTGGTTTTTTTTTTGTTTTTTTGGGTGGGGACGGAGTTTCGCTCTTGTTACCCGGGCTGGAGTGCAATGGCGCGATCTCGGCTCACCGCAACCTCCGCCTCCTGGGTTCAGGCAATTCTCCTGCCTCAGCCTCCTGAGTAGCTGGGATTACAGGCACGCACCACCATGCCCAGCTAATTTTTTTGTATTTTTGGTAGAGACGGGGTTTCACCATGTTGACCAGGATGGTCTCGATCTCTTGACCTCGTGATCCACCCGCCTCGGCCTCCCAAAGTGCTGGGATTACAGGCTTGAGCCACCGCGCCCGGCCCAAAAGCATATTTTTAAATGTACTGAGGAACTAACAAGAATATTGGGGATAATCAGATAGTGAAAATAAAGTTAAATTAGAAAACTAGATACAGGTAAGCACCAGGTCATTTTCACCTTGACAATATCAAACAAAGCAAGGTGAATTGAGCTTTAGTTTTCACTGACCTATAGGAGTGAAACGGAATACTGTAAAAGGTAGTAAATCTGACAAGGTTGGTCCAGTAAACTATATACACACCTGCTTCCCCAGGGTAACGGCAAGGGAAAACATACAGTACAAACGTATCTATGGAATATTCAAAGCATACTAAAATAAAACAAATTTTTGATTATACAAACATATGTGGTGAAACTATGGAAACTCTGAAGGCAAACGAGTGATGAACTCTAAATTCTGGATGTTTCCTCTGAGCGGAAAGAGAAGGGAATACGTTACACGAAGATAAATTAAAGAATATGACTTTTAAAATTTCTGGACAGTAGAATGTAGATGTTCATATTATTTTTGTACACTTTAAATAAACATTTGGTATTTTACAATATCTGATTTTAAAAATAAAAATAAATATACATGAAAGGAAGCCCATAGATCACTTAAAGAATAATATGAAACCTAAGTAGTTGAATGACCAGCTCAAGGTCAAACAGCTTGTTAACAAAGTCCAGGATTAAACTAAGTTTTATTTAATATTAAGTAGGTATAAAACTTTTGGCTGGGTGTGGTGGCTCACACCTGTAATCATAGCACTTTGGGAGGCCAAGGCAGGTGAATCACCTCAGGTAAGGAGTTCAAGACCAGCCTGGCCAACATGGCAATAGCCCCTCTCTACTAAAAATACAAAAATTAGCTGGGTGTGGTGGTGCATCCTTGTAATCCCAGCTACTCAGGAGGCCTACGCAGGAGAATCGCTTGAACCTGGGAGAGGGAGGTTGCAGTGAGCCAAGATCGCGCCACTATGCTCCAGCTTGGGAGACAGAGCAAGAGTCCATCTCAAAAACGAAACAAAACAAAAAAAAAAAACATTTTTAAGGGCCATCTACAAAATGGTATAATTTGTCACTAGGAAAAATGGCTTAAAATAGCAATAATGTAATTGGCCATATTCTGCTAAACATAACAAGTGTATAAATGTCCTTAAAAATATAGCTACAATAATTTGCAATAAGATTTATTCACTTGTGGCTCATTGTTTGCAAGTTCCCAATCCCAGGTTTACTTTCCCTATTAACAAAACATTCTTGAAAAGTTACACTCTACTGTCTTGTGTATAAGTAACTTTCAATATTAGAAAAATAGTACCAAGAATTCATAATGGAATATAAGCCCTTCATATTTTCAAAAAAGAATGAAGCCATATACATATGATAACATGCATGTACACACTTTTTGTGCAAAGAATCATGAGAGTTTGGTAAATTTTTGTTATGTTTATTTTACCACAATTTTCAAAAGTGGTTTTAGTCAGCTGTGGGAGCTTAAATAGATCACAGAGGAAAACTCAGACTACGTTGATGCTAGCATTGTTAAAAGGGCAATTCTCAAAGGGCAGTTCTTGGACCAGCACTATCAGCAACAATAGCATTATCACTTGGGACACTGTTAAAAATGCCAGTTTAGCAATTTATGTTTCAACGAACCCTGTAGGCATTTCTGGGACTAGCTGTGAGAATCACTGATCTACTATATAGTCAGTGCTGAGAGCTATCAACTTTCGGACAGGGATTTGCAGCCCTAAGACATATTTGAATCACCTGGAGAAATAATAAATGCTGATATTTGGGGCCCATCCCAACTTAACTTAATTACAATCTCCAGAGGTGCAGCAGCTATGAAAAACAGTCTGAGCTCCTCAAAAAAAAAAATCAAAAATAGAGCTACCATATTATTCAGCAATGCCACTTTTCAGTATGTATACAAAAGAATCAAGATCTTGAAGTGATTATCTGCAATTCTATTTTCATTGCAACATTATTCACAATAGCTAAAACATGAAACATTCATTGACAGATGAATAGACTTTAAAAATGTGGAATATACACACATACAATGGCATACTATTCAAGCTTTAAAAAAAGGATATTCTGCCATATATGACACCATAGATGCAAACATACTTGAACCTGGAGGACATTATGTTAAGTTAAATAATCCAGTCACAAGAGGACAAATACTGCGTGCTTCTAAAATAGACTCATAGAACAGAGAGCAGAATGGTGGTTACCAGGGACTTGGGGCTAGGTAGAGAGTTGTTCAATAGTTACAAAGTTTCAGTTATGCAAAATGAATAAGTTCTAGAGATCTGTTGTACAATATTGTACCTATAGTTAATACTGTGTTATGCGCTTAGAAAAATTTAAGAGGGCAGATCTCGTGTTAAGTACTCTTACCACCAAAAGGGGGTCGGGGAACAAGATATGTTTATTGCTTTGATTTTTTGTGTGATGCTGGTTTCACAAGTGTATGCGTATGTCCAAACTCATCAAGTTGTATACAATAAATACATGCAATTTTTTTGTATTTTGATTATATCTCAATTTAAAAAACAACTTCCCAGGTAATTTTAACATGCAGCTAGAGTTGAGAAACATTTCCCTGATGGCCATAAGATGGTTATCTTTAAGGCATCTGGGCATGCCTTAGATGTGTAGAGTGATGCAGTATAAACAAGTGATATGGATAGTTTAACTCCATCAGCGAAATCACCATTACTATGAGATGTGATTGGATGTTTAAAATGTTAAATTAAACAAAATTCATATTCCTTGAGGAAACTACTGATTATCATTTGATTTTTTTATGTACCACATCTAGAGTTTAGAAAACACTTTGATCTTGTTACATGGAAGGAAATCTGGTCCTTTTAAAAAAAAATAACGTTAGATTAATAAATTGGCTTTTGAATTTTTTTTATCAATCACATGAACTTAATTAATATAAATATGTCCAGAGATGGGACCTAAAGGTCTTAACTCTCTGGTGATAGCATTCCTATATGATACTATATGTTTAATATTTTGTTTTCTACACCTATCATATTGTGTTTCATGGTTATCAAGAAACAAAATGTTTTCAAGTCACACATTTCTTTTCTTTTAATTCATGCTTCGTAAATGGTGATTGTTACTATTTTCATCATTTCCT
This sequence comes from Sapajus apella, assembly GCF_009761245.1. Classification (NCBI taxonomy): domain Eukaryota; kingdom Metazoa; phylum Chordata; class Mammalia; order Primates; family Cebidae; genus Sapajus; species Sapajus apella. The sequence goes on from NW_022436947.1 coordinate 40,881,734, forward strand.
TTCCGCATAAAGTAATTTTCATTGTAGATCTTCTCCCAAGTTCAAGGGCTTCTAATTCAGTGTTATAAATTCTCCAAGACTCACCCTGTAGCACTATACCCAGACTTGGATTTCACAGGCAATGCCCTTCACTCTAAGCCTTTCCATCTGCTTTTCTCCAGCTCACTTGGCTTCCAACATTCTTATTTTATTTCCCACCTTTCACCTATGAGAGCATGAACTGATTATGAATACCTACATCTGCTGATTAATCAAAAGACAAATGAGGGTGTTATATAGCTTTTGTGGCTTTCCTCATTTTAAATAAATTAAGTACATTTTAAAAGTTTCCTTTTAAACTCAATTATCTTTCCTTTTCAGTTTAATTTTAAAAAGTAAAAACCCATAGGAGACTTAACAAGAAACACTTCCAAGGCAAGTTGACGTCAGCATTTGTTAAAATTTCTCCAGTTGATTCTAATGTGTCACTAGGATTGCATACTCCTATTACTTTGGCTATACCATTACCTTGGCTATACATTAGAATTACTTTGGATACCTTTAACTACACTTCTTGAATCTCTTAAAGATTCTGATTTAATCTCTGGAGGTGATTTGAATGTACAGCCAGGGTGAACAGTTGCTGCTCTAGACCAATGATTCTCATAGTCTCCATCAGAAACTCAAGGGGAGCTCATTAAAACAGAAGGCACTGCTGGAGAAGACAGCCGGTTGGAGACTTCACATCTACCAAGCAACAGAAATAGAAACTGGATGTTACTTGTTTTATGTCCCATATTTTCTGATTCTAGTCCATAATATGTAGTGTAACAATACAGTATGCAGTAGTCCCATATACTGGGACATCTGCAAAATGGAGACAGAACTTGTAAAATGTATCAAAAACATTGTTGGTTTTCAGCAAAATACCATACAAGTCTGTAACTCACTTTCTGAGTATTATCTGATCTGATTCTATGGAAGCTATTTTGCAACTGTAAATCGTAGACAGGTGATAGCAATGCAAAATGATTGTCTGTAGACATGCAAATTCTGTCTGGAGGAGGTTCTACTGACTTTCCTTCTCCACTACAAAAGAGGTTAGCTTTGCCTCCATTTGCACATTCATTTAACTACAAATGTTTCTGGTTTTCTACTGCTCCTTTGAAGTACCTGTTGTACTTCACAAGTTTCATGAAGTTAAATAAAACACATGTTCATTTTTACATCTCTATGAGAGCTATTTTACCTCTTTTCTAAAATTATTTTTAATTAATTTAATTTTTTATTTTAATACTGCAAATAATAATGGACTGGCAATAGAAATTTTTTCAAAGGAACTTTTGAGCTCAAAGGAGCATTTAATTGTATCACTTTGATGTTGTTTAACAAAAAATAATCTTTGATATATTATGTGCCTATCCAGGTACAACATAAAAATTATAAACTAAACTTTTCCCAGAATCATTTCATCCTAAATGTAAATGCAGGAAAGATCTCCTGGTATAGTATATATTCACATATTACTTACAAGGACTCGAAAAAAATGTTGAGACTAAATATCGGGTTGAACCACTAGGTGGCAAAGTAACATTTGTTTTGTCAATTTTTTAAAAAGATTTGAAAACTTCATTCAACGTTATTTGTAACTGAAATAGGATGTTCACTGGATTCTAATTCAGTAACATTTTCTAAATATGCCCTTATTCAAATAAAACTATCTCTAGTTAGTTTTCTCAAGGAAAACCAATCTTCATAATACATTTTTTAAAAGAACACAAAAAGTTGTGTTGAATTGAACCATCTATTCTGAAATCAAAGCTAAACTTGATCAAGCTTTTTAATATCTGATGTAACAAAATCCTCAAATATGAATGGAATTTACTTATCACCTAGACTAAAAGTTCACCTTTATGCTGAAATGAACTTTAAGATTATCCTGATCATTAATTATTTGAGCTCCTATTAAACATTTTCATTTAGAGAAAATGTGCTCTCTCACAAGGCATATCTAGTGTTCTTTAATTTACGTTATATCTTGGAGTTTTCCTTTTCTTTTTAAAAAATATTTATTTCAGTTCTGGGAAATGTTTTGTTTTCTATAGGACACATCCTATTTGATACAATATCAGTCCAAATTTACCTTTTTTCTTTTTTTGAGATGGAGTCTCACTCTGTCACCCAGGCTGGAGTACACTGGCGCAATCTCAAGCCATTGCAACCTCCGCCTCCCGGGTTCAAGCAATTCCTCTGCCTCAGCCTGCCAAGTAGCTGGGACTAAAGGCGTGCACTACCACACCCAGCTAATTTTTATATTTTCATTAGAGACAGGGTTTCACCATGTTGGCCATGCTGGTCTTGAACTCCTGACCTTTGGTGATCCACCCACCTTGGCTTCCCAAAGTGCTGGGATTATAGGCACAAGCCACCACTCCTGGCCCAAGTTCACCATTCTTAATGAGGGAGCTCTAGCAGCATTTCTATTAAACACAAAAACAAAACTAGGATGTCCTCTATATTTGCTATCTATATCTTAGTAGTAAGTAACCATAAACTTCAAAGCTTAAAATAACACATTTATTACTGCAGTTTCTTTAGGTTAGAAGTCCAGTGTGGCTTTACTGGGTCCTCTGCTTAGGGTCTCACAAGTTTGCAATCAAGGTGTTGGCCAGGGTTTCAGTCTCATCAGAGGCTGGACTGGGAAGGATTTGTTTTGGTTGGCAAAATTCCATTTCTTACAGCCATGGGACTGAAGCCTTCACCTCTGCTCCTGGAGGCCAAACTCTGTTTCTTTTCATGTGAGCCTACCAACATAGGCAGCTTACTTTTCCAAAGCTAGTAAGGAAAGAGAAAAGCAAGCCAGAAAATCTAGCAAGCCAGGCACTGTAATCTCATGTACTTAATCATAGATATCTCTTCACCTTTGCTATATTCTGTTGATTACAAACAAGTTATAGGTCAGACCCACACTCAAGGGAATGGGAATATGCAAAGATGGAAACATCAGAAAATAGGTATCATGAGGAGGCACTCTAGGGTGTGTCTACCACGCCACTATCACCTTTTTAAAGGTACTAACTGTATTAGTCCATTTTCATGCTGCTGATAAAAACATACCAAAGACTGGACACTTTACAAGAAAAAGAGCTTTAATGGACTTTCAGTTCCACATGGTTGAGGAGAACTCACAGTCATGGCAGAAGGCAGGGAGAAGCAAGTCACGTCTTATGTGGATGGCAGCAGGCAAAGAGAGAGAGCTTGTGCAGGGAAACTTCCATTTCTGAAACTGTCAGATCTTGTGAGACTTATTCACTATCATGAGAACACACTGAAAGACCCGACCCCATGATTCAAGTGGGAATTATGAGAGCTGCAAGATGAGATTTGGTTGGGGACACAGACCCAAACTGTATCGCTAGCCTACAAGAAAGCAAATAATAAAGCAATTAAATAAAACCTAACATGAGATTAATAACACTAAGTGTAAATGAATTCAACTCCCTAAAGACAAAATTTATGGGTTGGATTATTTTACTAATCCAACTACAGGCTTTCTATTTTGTTTTCTTTTATCTTAAAGTGACATAGGAAACTTTCAATGTAGATGTATAGGAAAATTATTTCAGGAAAAGATGCAACAAAAAGACAATCTAAAAATAAAAATATAATTCTTAATATACATATTAACATACTTAAAGGGCAAAGTAGGCTACATTGTATTTATAAATAAATGGTGTAATCTTCAAAAAAGAAATCACACTCATAAACCTTTTCATCCTTAAAATTTTAAACCAAAATATTTCTAGCAAGGAAAGATGGGACTTCTGGCAATGAAAGCATGAAGATGTCAGGTGATCTATTCCGCAGAGAACAGGTACCAGACAAAAATATTAAGTTAAAAGCAACTCTTTGGAGGCACTGAAAAGGTGTATTTGGAGGCACTTAAGAAGGTGTATTCGTGGAAGGACACTATTGCATTGGGTAAGAACTCCGAGTTTGTAATTTCTTTCTAGGACATTCCTCAAACCCACCCTTTTCCTCAGGTCAGGAGGTAAAAAACAGCAGCCTGAACAGCTCAAGATGGCAGGTGATGGAATTCAAAGGAACAGAGCAACTGAAAATTTAACAGGGAAATTTTGAAAATGAGATTGCCACAAAATCTGTCTATAAACTCTATCCAAGTCTCTGGCTCAACACGAAACTATGTTTGCACAGGGAGGGTCCCATAAGCCTGATGAAAATGTAGGCAGAAACTAGAGGTGGGTCTACTTTTAAAAGACATAACTGCTCCTAGTGGGATTTGAGGGTTTGCTGCACCTCTGACCCACTGTCTTCCCCAACGTGTACACACCTAAGAAGCAGAAAGCAGAAACCTTTCAAGTTTAAGGTGTGAAAGAGCAGAAGTTGAAACTGGCAGAGCAACTAGTCCTTCAAGGAGAAGGGATATAGATTTTGCTGTTTACAACAAAAAGGTGAACGTTCTCATAATAACAAAACAGATTCCAGAATCGCTGCAAAGTCTTATCTTAAAGGTCAACTTATTAAAGCAAAAATGATTAGACATGCAAACACACAGGAAAATATAACCCATTCTTAGGCAAAAATAGCAGTTTCTGAAAGGTTCCAGATGTTGGATTTGGCAGACTTCAAAGAATCTATTATAAATATCTTCAAATAATTAAATGAAAATGTCACTTTAATGACTAAACTAATAGGCAATTTTAACAGAAATAGAAGATATATGTAAGAAAAAATACAATAATTGAAATGAGAAATTAGATGTAATAGTAACCAATCTGACATGGCAGAAGAAAGAATCTGTAAATTTGAAGATAACTCATTGAAATATCCAATCAGAAGAACCAAGAGAGAAAAGACTGAATCAAAGTAAACAAGATATCAAAGATATGTGGGTTGACATAAAACAGTCCAACATTTATGGAATTTGAATCCTAGAAACAGAGGAGAAAGAGTAAAATGTAAACAACTTTCTGAATACAAAATAACTGTAAACACCTTAAATGCTGTGGAAAGCATATAGTTCCAAAAACCTCAACAAACCAAAATTAGTATAAATGCAAAGAAATCCACACCTAAACACATAGATGAAAACCAAAGCTAAAGAAAAAATTCTAAAAATAACAAATGTTTTTAACATTATTTATCATAGCAAAAAACTAGAAACAATTTACATGCTCATCATCAGTGACTGGATAAATAAATAATTGCATACTTATATAGTAGAATATCATTCAAAAACAAAAAAGGAATAAATTACTGGCACCATAACTTGGATGAAATCTAGAGAATACTAACTAAAAGGAAGTACACACAGATGATTGTATACTGAGTAATCGCCATTATAACATATTCTAGAAAAGGCCAACTATCCAAGAAGCAAATCAGTGGTTGACTGGAAATTGGATAGAGGAAAGGATTGACTACAAAATAAATAGGAGAGAAATTTGGGAGTGATTACGATATTTCATACTTTGATTTTGCACATAGTTACAAGATTGCATTCATTTACCAAAACTCAATAAAAAAATACTTAAAATAGTTGAATTTTATTGTCCATAAACTATACCTCAATATGTTTATTAACAAAAATAACTACAGGTAATGTACACTCCCACATACATAACATGAAAGTACAAGAACTTGAACTTAGTAGACATTAACAGGTCAAGAAGGCAAAAGTAGGCAAAAATATAAAGCAAGATGTTTTAGGCCATTCTTGCACTGCTATAGAAATACCTGAGACAGGGTAATTAAAGAGGTTTAATTGGCTTATGGTTCTGCAACCTGTAAAGGAAGCACAGAGGCATCTGCTTCTGGGAAGGCTGCAGGAAGCTCACAATCATGTGGAACGCAAAGGAGGACCAGGCATATCACATGGTGAGAATAGGAGCAAGAGATAAAGTGGAGGAAGAGGTGCCACGCATTTTTAAGTGACAAGATCTTATGTGAACTCAGAGCAAGAGCTCACTTTTTATCAAGGGGCAGCTCAAGCCATTCATGAGAGTGATCCACCCCCATGGTCCAAACACTTCCCATCAGGCCCCACTTTCAGAATCGGGGATTACATGTCAACATGATATTTGGGCAGGGACAAATATCCAAACTATATCATTCTGCCCCTGGCTCCTCCCAAAACTCATGTCCTTCTCACATTTCAAAATACAATTATACCTTCCCAATAATTCCTCAAAGTTTTAACTCACTCCAGCATTAACTCAAAATTCCAAAGTTCAAAGTCTCATCTGAGACAAGGAGAATCCCGTATACCTATGACCCTGTAAAATCAAAAACATTAGCTACTTCCAAGATACAATGAGAGTATGGGCATTGGGTAAACTGCCATTTTAAAAGGGAGACAGCCAAAAGAAAGGGGCCACAGGTACTATGTAAGCAGTCATTAACTCTTAAAGCTCCAAACTCTTAATCTCATTTGACTCCATGCCCACATTCAGGGCACACTGCTGCAAGCAATAGGCTCCCAAGAACATGGGCAGCTCAGCAACTCTGGCTTTGCAAGATTCAGCCCCTAAGCCTGGTTTCACAGATTGGAGTTGAATGCATGTGGCTTTTCCAGGTTCAGGGTGCAAGCTGCCCATGGACCTACCATTTTGGGGTCTGGAGGACAGAAGCTCCCTTTTCACAGCTCCACTAGGCAGTACTCCACTGGGGACTCTATGTGGGGGATCCAACCCCACATTTCTCTTTGGCTCCCTAGTAGAGATTCTGTATGAGGGCTCTGCCCCTGCAGCAGGCTTCTGCTTGAGCACCCAAACTTTTCCACACATCATCTGAAATCTAGGGTGGGGGCTCCCAAGGCTCAACTCTTACACTCTGTGCACCTGCAGGCTTAACACCACATAGAAGCCACCAAGGCTTCTCCTACTCTCTGGACCTGAGGCTCAATCTCTACATGGGCCCTTTGAACCAAGGCTGGAGCCAGAGTGGCCAGGGTACAGGAAGCAGTGTCCTGAGGCTGCGAAGGGCAGCAGGGTCCTGGGCTGGCCCAGGAAACCATCCTTCTGTCCTAGGCCTGCAGGCCTGTGATAGGAGGGGCTGCCACAAAGGTCTCCAAAATACCTTTGAAACCTTTTTCCCCTTGTCTTGGCTACCAGCACTTTGGCTCCTTTCCAGTTACGCAAATTTCTGTAGCGAGTGGTTTCTCCTCAACTGGCTTGAATTCCTCTCCCATAAAAGCTTTTTCTTTCTTTGCCATATGGGTAAGCTGCAATTTTTTTTAAACTTTTACACTCTCCTGCCCCTTTAAATATAAGTTCCAAGGTACTTCTTTGCTCACATATTTGAGCATAGGTTGTTAGAAGCAGCCATCTCATATCTTGAATATTTTGCTGCTTAGAAATTTCTTCCACCAGATATAAATCGTCATTCTCAAGTTCAAACTTCTGAACATCCCTAAGGCTTGATCAGAATGTAGCTAAGTTTTTTGCTAAGGTGTAACAAGGGTGACCCTTGCTCCAATTCACAGTAAGTTTCTAATTTCCATCTGAGACTTTGAGCCTGGACTTCACTGTCCATGTAACCATCAGCATTTTGGTCACAACCATTTAATGAGTCTCTAAGAAGTTCTAAACTTTCGCTTATCTTCCCATCTTCTTCTCAGCTCTCCAAACTCTTCCAACCTCATCCTGTTGCCCAGGTCAAAAACAGCTTCTACATTTTCAGGTATCTTTATAGCAATGCCCCACTTCTCAGTACCAATTTTCTGTTAGACTGTTCTTGCACTGCTATAAAGAAATACCTGAGACAGGGTAATGCTTCCTATACCTTCTAACTTCTTCTCACAGTATTGTATAGGCCATATTCACAATGTGAATACACTGGGAAGAAAGTTTAAATGAAACCCCAAATAACAGTAAAAATTTTTTAATGATCTTCTGAACAACACCTGAATCAAAACTGAACTTGCAGGCTAGTTTCATGATATCAATCAATAGCCAAAGCTTACAGAGGAATATTTTTGTCTTTATGGTCTTGTTGCTAAACAACAAAAGTAGTTATGTAACCAAACAAAGCATGTAATTTTAAAAATTAGAAATAAACTGGCAATACAAACTATGGAAAGAAGAGCAAAGTAATTTATAAGATAGTAGAAATTGTAAAGAACACCAACAAAATAGAAAAAATATATATCTTAAAAAAGAATTATGGCCTTTAAAAATTAGTGATTTTACCATGGCTAGGATGGAGATTTAAAAAGCAGTAGGAAATACTGTATACTACCATTTGCTATATTTTGAAAACTTTAGTGAAATAGTGAAATATTGAGGATAGGAAACATTATCCCATTTCTAAGCTTCTCTTTTTTTTTTTTTTCCAGATATTGTACTGTTTAATTCCAGAACTTCCATTTGGTTTTCTTTTAGTTTCTGTTCTCTGCTAAGATTCTCCATCTGGTCATTCATTATGATCATCTTGTCCTCAAAGACATCTAACATAATAACTGCAGGTCCATTTTGGTTTTGAACAAAGTCTTAAGGTATGCCCCTTATTCCTAAGGCTTGGTCTTTGTGGAATTTCAACAGTCTGTTGCATTCATCAAGGTCTCTTCATTCTGCTCTAAGCTAATTTTCTGGTTCTTTGCCTATTGTGTGTTTGCAATGGGACTGTTTTCCTTGGTAGGTTGTCAGATACTCTCCAGGATGTTTGGGTTCTCAGGGGCAACTGCTCCTGGGCCAGGCACCATGGCCTTGGCTCACTGCCCCTCCTTCAGGGTTCAAGCAGCAGATACACACTTAAGTAACCTGGTGGGGGACTTGCCATGCTACAAAATCTGTATTTCCAAATCTATTAATATAATTAAGGACATCATAAGGTTTAAGGAGAAACAGCAAATGATAAAGTCAACAATAATGGCAACGTGTGAGTTCTTCCTCATTTTAAAAATAAAGTAGTAAACTATTAGTAAATTTAGAAATTATTTGGAAGTACCCTTAATTATTTGCCATTGTTTTATTATGTATGTATATGCATATTTTAGAGTCATATTGATGACCTGTCATTTGTTTATACTTTTGTCTATATGCTGAGAAAATATAAAGTCACCCCACAATATGACATGGGTGTTTATGTAAGTTTGTCATTCTTTCTGTTTTATGTCTCCATTTTATTGTTACACAGTGAGCCCTCTGGATCCATGGGTCCATAGCCACAGGTTAAACAATGGCAATTAAAAACATTAGAAAAATAAAATAAAAAATAACAAAAATTACAAATAAAAATACACTATAATACCTGCTATATTACGTTTACAAATTAGATATCATGAGTAATCTTGTGATGATTTAAATCATCCACAAGGATGTGGGTAGGTTATATGCAAATACTATGCCTTTTTATATTAAATACTTGAGCATCCCCAGATTTTGTTATACCCCATGCTTCTTGGAACCAATCTCCACCAATACAGAGATATGACTGTTAGCTAATTTCATCTAAAATTTATGTTTATAAGAAACTTATTTTATTGCTAAGTTTAAGATAAGTAAATTTATGAGACCTTATATAAGTAAGAGTCAATTCTGATTGTCTTACATATGAAGAAAACATTTTTAGGTAAACATTTCTTGTTCAAAATGATGTCCTCTTAAAACTGTGAAGATTTTGACTCATGAGACTTTAGTCTTTATTATTGTAAAGAAACTACTAGCCTTGTTTTATCTTTTTGTAAAGCACTAGTTTCACCCAGTGTGGATATTAAAGAATTGTATATTCACCTTTGAAATTTTAAAATTTTACTAAATACCCAAGTATGTCACATCTTGGACTTTAGTTAATTTATTGTTTTGTTCCTCCTAATCCCTTAACATCTAAATATTCAAATCTTTCTCCAGTACAGAGCAATCATCTCCCTTTGTGTCGTAGATGGAAGTGACCACTTTATCAGCTCTGATACCATATCTTTTTTTCCCTTGTTTCTTTTTTTTACTATTTTCCTTTGAATTCTATGCAAATTTTGTATGCATTCCGTCTACATTTCTGTAATATCCAATGTGTCAATTATCTTCATTGCACTTTCAAAAACAAAACTGGCTATTCTGTTTTTCATGTCCTGCAGCATTTTGGTAATAATCTCATATTGTACACCTTGGTCTAACTTCATTTCTGACTGAAATATTTGGTCTAGTTCCTCACATAATTCTATCATAAAAAAGTAATGTTTTGTTGCCAATTGTTTTTGCTTTTTCTCAGCTGCCAGCAAGAAGTCTATATATGTTTTTTCTTAGGACTAAAGTCCTATCAGAGACTTAGCAGGGCTCCATTTGAATCTTCTGGAGCCATATAAAAGAAAAAGAGAAAGAAGGTTCTTTGTCATCCTTGTTAAAGGAAGGAAGCAGCTGGCTGGGTGCAGTGCCTCATGCCTGCAATCCCAGCACTTTGGGAGGCCAAGGCGGGCAAATCACCTGAGGTCAGGAGTTCAAGACCAGACTGGCCAACATGGTGAAACCTGGTCTCTACTAAAAATACAAAAATTAGCTGCCATGGTGGTGGGCACCTGTAGTCCCAGCTGCTCAGGAAGCTGAGGCAGGAAAATTGCTTGAACCCTGGAGGTGGAGGTTGCAATGAGCTGAGATCATGCCACTATACTGTAGCCTGGGTGACAGACTAAGACCTTGTCACAAAAAAAAAAAAGAAAAAGAAAAAAGAAGAAGAAGCAGCTATAGGGTGCAGTGGCTCATGCCTGTAATTCTAACACTTTGGAGGGCCAAAGTTAGAGGATTTCTCAAAGCCAGGAGTTCAAGACTAGGCTAGTGAGCCGGGCGCGGTGGCTCAAGCCTGTAATCCCAGCACTTTGGGAGGCTGAGGCGGGTGGATCACGAGGTCAAGAGATCGAGACCATCCTGGTCAACATGGTGAAACCCTGTCTCTACTAAAAATACAAAACATTAGCTGGGCATGGTGGCGTGTGCCTGTAATCCCAGCTACTCAGGAGGCTGAGGCAGGAGAATTGCCTGAACCCAGGAGGCGGAGGTTGTGGTGAGCCGAGATCACGCCATTGCACTCCAGCCTGGGTAACAAGAGCGAAACTCTGTCTCATAAAAAAAAAAAAAAAAAAAAAGACTAGGCTAGTGAAATAATGTGACCCCATCTCAAAAAAAAGATGAATATAAAAATAAAACAGCAGTTATAATCAGAAACAATACATTTTGTCCTTATATTTTTTTTTCATGAGTTTAGTAAATAAGGCTAAAATTAGTCAGGGAGGTAATTTCAGTGTTTACCAGTACACTTGTCCCTACTGACACCCAGTATGTCAGTCCTCCCACGTTTACCTGGAGTGGCCATCTGCCGTAGTGCAAGCGTTTCCTGCATCAAAAGATTTGCAAGACTGCTGAGTAAAGTATCTTATCTCAAGAACAAAAGTATGGAGAAAAGGAAAATGAAAGCTTATTCTTATTTCCTATTTAACCAGAGCACTGCAAATAGATAGATTATTTAAAAAAACAAATTTTGTTATGTGAATTTACTTTTTCAACTCTCTACTTCCTGAAATTTAAATACAGATTAACTGTTTCTGATCAAAATTTACCGTCCCTGTGGCAATATGCTGTAATTGTAAAAATCACTTAGGATTTCAAAAACTTAATGTAAAAAAGAGAACGTGAACTCTGCCATTAGTAATTTTTTACATTGATCATGTCAAAATGATAATGTTGTTGGTATACTGGATTCCATAAAATACATTATTTTTAAAAGACCAAACATTAACAATGCATAATTTGAGCAGCACATAGTGCAGTTAAAGAAACATGGGATGAATTTTCTCTTATATTGGGAGAGCTAGGCTCTTTTATTTTGTTTCATAAGGGCATAGGTTGAATCCACATGTAAATACTAGAGTAAAATCAGGGCAAAGACATATGGGAGTCCAACCAAAAGCTAGTGGCTACGCTGGCAGCTTAATGCCCTCTATAATCTGAACCAGGATTGAATTAGAGCATACAGAAAGCAGGACATGTTTATGGATTTCATGTGGCTTCCCAGTAGTGTGCTGGAAGAGAGTCTTTGTTGTTTACTTTTAGCACTAGATATTTTGTCTCAGAGCCAGTGACCCGTCTGCCACAGCCTCTAATTTTGTAATCCAGAGATCTCAAACATTGACCTAGTCAAGGAGGTATCTTATAAGTCTAAGACATCAAATTCTGTAGGAAAATGAAACAGGAAATACATATGCTACCTAGACTTCATGTATATGTGTCATCTGTTGTGTCATTTGATTTCCTGATTTTTACTAGACTTGTATTTAAAGATTTTAAATATATGTACCACGTTGATAAGATATGCCTAAATTGTCCTTAATAAAATTCAAGACATATTTAAAAGCCTTAAGAAATATTTGTTGTTGAACTGCATTTTGATAAACATTTTCTCTCCATTAAGCCCAGCGCTTGATTCTCTTTTTCTTTCCCCTTCGCTCTTACCCACATCTCTCCTTCTCTTTCTCTCTCTTTCTTTCTCTCTCCCTGACAACCTCTGGCTTGGAAAAATATCTGAGTGGTGTACTTGTCACAGAATTACAAAATATTATGTATATATATTTTGAAAATGAAACCAATTATCAGGATTCTACCTCTCATCTTCTATAACTTATGATACTTAATATGATAATATGGGTAATATTCATTAATTCTACCAGTAAACACTATTTGCAGATGGATAAGATATTTTCTAAGGGAAAATTCAGTAAGTCTGCATTATTATTGTAAGCCAAGAATAGCAGGAATTATTATAATAAAAACTTGAGAAGCAGAACTTGGACATATAAATCAGTTAATCTTGTCTTGCTGTACAGATTGCAAGCTGTGTTCTATTTCTGAAAGAATTTAAAACAAATATTACACATTTCATCAATGAAGACTCAACCTCAACAAAATACTAACAATTGACTTTCTATATTATGAAAAAGCAGTTGGATATTCTGAATTTTCCACGTGCAACTGTGGTATCAATATGCTTCTAGTTTTCAATTCTTGTTTTGTTGTTATTGTTTCACGTTGTTATAGTTGCTGTTCTGATGCTAGGGTAGACACACCAATTTTAATAACTGTCTTTACCATTGTCCTTTCCTAACAAAACTGTGTCATCTACAGCTCTGACCGATGTAGACCAAGTGACACTTCTCCCAGGCCACAGATGGGTATGACAGAATCCTATAGCATTTTCTCAGATAGCTGGGGCAATCATAGGGAATAGTCTGTGAAAGAGAATTCACAGAAATTTGAATTGGAAACATACAGAAAAAATGAGGTCATAATTAGTGAAAAATAGAGATGAAATAAAGCCATGAGAAAGATTCAGGGTCATGAGGGCCACTATAAATGTAGTTTATGAGGAGAAAGAAACTCTTAAGTAGAATAGGAAATTGAGAATATGAATAAGCAAGAGCTGCAAGGTAGAGCAATAGTTAGAGAAGGGCTGTGTTTTAGCATTCCTCTAACACAGCATACTTTAGACTTATAAAAATCTGTGCTGTTCAGCGCTAAGATCCTATGAGAAGGAATTCTGAGAAGACTTAAACATCAGATATTTCTTTTCCCAAAGTGCTTTTGATATTTGGTATCAGTTGAATCATCATGACCATTTTCAACTATTTCCTCTAATATGATTCCATGTTTAGGCAATTTATTTATTAGAATAAGAACATTTTTTAATATGATTGCTATTTTATAAATGTCATTTGCAACCTCCATCACTGCAAACTCATTAATTCATTAAACAAATACTGATTAAGCTCTTATTGTATGCCAACACATTGTTATCTGTGATAATGTAAGGTAAAAACTGAAGGGCTCTACAGGAAGACACTAAATTACGAGAAAATCTCGTCAAACAAGGAATTAATCCTACTTAACAAGGAAACGTTGAAACCTTTCCTCTAAGATCTGGAACAAGATAAGGATGTCCACTTTCATCACTTCTATTAAACACAGTCCTGGAAATCCTAGCCAGAGCAATTCAGCAAGAGAAGACTATGAATGGCATCAAAATTGGAAATGAAGAAGTTAAATTGCCCCTGTTTGCATATGACATGACCTTACATATTTTTAAAACCCCTAAAATACCACACACACAAAAATGGTAGAACTAATAAACTAATCCAGTAAATTTGCAGTATACAAAATCAACATACAAAAATCCATAGCATTTCTATACACTAATAGCAAACTATCTGTAAAAGAAATCAAGAAAAATTATAAATTCCATTTACGATAACTACAAAAAAATAATAAATACTGAGGAATAGATTTAACCAAGGAGATAAAAGATCTCTACACTGAAAACTATAAACATTGTTGAGAGAAATTGGAGATACAAATAAATAAAACAATATTGCATGCTCATGAATTGGAATAGTTAATATAATTAGACTGTTTCTACTACCTAGAGTGATCTACAGATTCAGTGCAAGCCCTGTCAAAATAGCAGTGGCATTCTTCACAGAAATAGAAAGAAAAAAAAATCCTAAAATGTGTATTGAACCACAAAAGACCTCAATAGCCAGAGAATTCTTAAGACAAAGCTAGAAGTGTCACCCTGTCTATCTGACTTCAAATTAACTAAAAAGCTATAGTAACCAAAACAGCATAATATTTGCATAAAAACAGAGACATAAAGCAATGAAACAGACTAGAAAACACGAAAATAAATTCAGACACTTACAACTAATTTTTGAAAAAGGTATCAAAAACACGCAATGGAGAAAAAACAGTCCCTTCAATTAAGGGTTCTGGGAAAATTGGATATCCACATACAGAAAAACAAAGCTAGATCGTTATCTCTCACCATAATCAGAAATTAACTCAAAATGGATTAAATACCTTAATGTAAGACCTGAAACAATAAAAGTGCTAGAAGAAAACACATGGGAAATGGTTTGTGGCGTTGATCTGGGTGAGAATTTTTTGGATACCATTCCAAAAGCACCAGCAACAAAACTAAATATAAATACATAAATAGAATTACATCAAACTAAAAATCTTCTGTACTGCAAAGGAAACAATCTAGTGAAAGACAACCTGTAGAATGGGAGAAAATATTTACAAACTATGCATCTGACAAGAGTTAATATCAAGAATATAGAAGAAGCTCAAACAGCTCAATGGTTTTAAAAAAAATCAAATTTTGAGCAAAAAAAATCTGACTAGATATTTCTCAAAAGAAGACATACAAATGGCCAGCAGGTATATGGGAAAAATGCTCAACATAACCACAATGAGATATCACCACACTCCAATTAGAATGGCTATATCAAAAAGACAAAAGATAACAAATGCTGGCACAGATGTGAAGAGGAACTCTTATGCACTGTTGATGGGAATGTAAATTAGTACAGCCATTATGGAAAACAGTACGGAGTTTTCACACACACAGTCCAGCAATCCTACTAATAAGTATTTATCCAAAGAAAATGAAATCACTATGTCAAAATGATGCCTGCACTCCCATATTTATTGCAACACTATTCACAATAGCTCAGCTATGGAATCAACCTAAGTGTCCATCAATGGATGGATTTTTTAAAATGTGATGCATATACACAATAGAATACTATTCAGCCATCCTGTCATTTGCAACAGCATGGATGAATTTGAAGGACATTATGTGTATTAGTCTGTTACCACACTCCTAAAGAAATAACTGAAACTAGATAATTTATAAAGAAAAGAAATTTAATTGGTTCATGGTTCTGCAAGCTGTACAGAAAACATAGCTGGAGAGGCCTCAGGAAACTTTCAGTCATGGTGGAAGGCAAAGGAAAAGTAGGCACATCTTACATGGTGGCAGGAGAGAAACAGCAAAAGAGGAGGTGGTACACACCTTTAAACAGACTCCTGAGAACTCACTCGGTATAATGAGAACAGCCAGGGGGAAATCTGCCCCCATGACCCTCCTCCAACACTGGGGATTACAATTCCACATAAGATTTGCATGGGGACATAAATCCAAGCCATATCCTATGTCAAGTGAAGTAAGCCAAGAACAGAAAGATAAATACCTCATGATCTCACTGACATGTGTAAACTGAAGGAGTTGATTTCATAGAAGTACAGAGTAGAATAGTTGTTACCACACAGACTAAGGGGAAGGGGGTTGGAGAGATGAGGAGAGATTGGTCAATGGACACAAAGTTTACAGGAGAAATAAGTTTTGGTGTTCACAATAGAGAGACTCTGGTTAGCAATACTGTATTGTATATTTCAAAATAGCTGGAAGAGAGGATTTTGAACGTTCTCATAGCAAAGAAATGATAAATGCATGAGGTGACGAATATGCTAAGTACTCTGATTTGATTTTTATACAGTGTTTATATGTACTGAAACATTGCACTGTATCCCATAAAAATGTACAATTATGTGTCAATTGAAAACAAAATTAAAAAAAAAAAACCCTGGTGCAGTGACTCACACCTATAATCACAGCAACTTGGAAGGCTAGAGAGGATGAATTGCTTGAGCCCAGGAGTTCAAGACCAGCCTGGGCAACATGGTAAGACCCCTTCTCTACCAAAAATTGAAAAATTTTCTGGGTTTGGTGGTGTCTGCCTGTAGCTCCAGCTACTACAGGGGCTTAGGGGTAAGGATTCCTTGAGCCCAGGAGGCAAGGGCTGCAGTGAGCTGAGATGATGCCACTGTACTCCAGCCTGGGTGACAGAGTTAGACCCTGTCTCAAAAATAAAAATTGGCCAGATCTGGTGTGCACACCTGTCGTCCCACCCACTCTGGAAGCAGAAGTGGGAGGAGCGCTTGAGCCTGTGAGGTGGAGGCTACAGTGAGCCATGATCACGCCATTGTACTCTAGCCTGGGTAACACTTCCCTAGATAATTTGACACTTCTGCACACCAAACAAAAAAGAAGTAAAGAAAAATACCTATATAATGCTAATTCTTCAAAGAATTTAGGCCCTAAAAACCAAAGGAAACAAATTTTACATCCTGGGCAGGGTGATACAGGCAGAAGTAACAGCTAGCACAAAATCCCTGATGGGAAAATATACTCAATGCTCTTAAGAGTAGAAATCACAGTCCTGGGTATGGAACATTATATACAGCAAAGCTGGATCTCCAACCACAATATTTTCACTTAAAGTATATATCTCACTGGGCACTGCAGCTCACACCTGTAATCACACCACTTTGGGAGGCCAAGGCAGGCGGATCACTTAGGTCAGGAGTTCGAGACCAGCCTGACCAACATGGTGAAAACCCCATTTCTACTAAAAATACAAAAAAAAAATTAGCTGGGCATGGTGACATGCACCTGTAATCCCAGCTACTCAGGAGGCTGAGACATGAGAATCACTGGAACCCAGGAGATGGAGGTTGGTTGCAGTGAGCCCAGATTGCACCACTGCACTCCAGCCTGGGAGAGTGAGACTCCATCTCAAAAAAATAAAATTAAATTAAAATAGTACATTTCTCTTCCTACAGGAATGAAATGAAATTTCCTAAAAATGAGATGTAATGTGTATGGATTATGTTATCTACATAAAATCAAATTTATCTACTTAAATACCTTCAATTATTCCCATGATAGAAGAAAAAAGAACATCCTATGAAAGACAGGATCATTAATAAAATGGAATATCAAAACATCATGTAGAGGAAGGTCAGTTAATGATACAGGAAATGTTAAGGATATATTATAATAGAGGATTTACAAAGAGTATGTATTTTGCCTTTCTCTTATGATTCTGCCCAAAAGCTATTGGTGAGCCTGAGCTATATAGACTTTATAAGGAGGAGGGGTTGCACCCCCAGTAGGGTGTATATGTCATATGCTCAGGAGGTGAATATACTAGCATGGAGTGTCATAAACCTTACAGAGTGAGGAGGACATCTTTGCTGGGAGGTGGCCTGATATTGGATGTGGAAACCCAAGCAGAGTGAGGAGGCTTTTGCACAGAAATTTTGTCTGGCTCAGGGTCAGAGCCTGAGAGAGGCCAGGAGGGTATCCATGCAGATATCTGCCTGGCAATAAGTATCATTTCCCATGTAGAAAAATAAAGTTATCAGTATAAGAAAAAATGGCGATGGTGGCAGGACATTAGTTACATACAAGGATATTGATAAGATTAGTAAATATACTAAGTATAATGAGAGCTATGTTTCTCACTGTCAATGAAAAGAGGTACCAGTATAAAAAGCGAGAGAGCTGGGATGGATCCAGTAGTGTTAGACAGGAATTGGAGAAATCAGCGTTAACTGATGCTCTAGATCTACAGATAGGTAATTAGATAAAAAAATAGATAGATGTATATGTGGTATGTGTGTGTGTATTCTCTTAGCTTGGGCTGCTATAACAAAATACTATAGATTGGATGACTTAAACAACAGAAATATATTTCCCACACATCTGTAGGCTGGAAAGTCCGAGATTGAGTTGCCTGACATTTCAAATCCTGGTGAGAGCTCTCTTCCTCATTCACAGACAACTTCTTTCTTGCCATGCCATCACAGGGCCTTTCAATGGTATGTGCACATGGGAAGAGAGATTTTCTCTCTTCCTCTTCATTTAAGGCCCCCAATCCTATCAGATTAGGACCCTACAATTATGACATCAGTTAACCTTAATGACCTCCTTAGAAAGGCCTATTTCCAAATATAAGCACATTGGGAGTTGGGACTTCAACATATGATTGGGGGAATGACACGATACAGTTTATAACATTTATACGCACATTTTGTACATGTGTGCATATGTACAACCAGCACCCAGGTTTTAACTTCTAAAACCATTTTCTTTCTTTTTTTTTTTTTGGATAGTTTCACTCTTGTTGCCCAGGCTGGAGTGCAATGGCACGGTCTTGGCTCACGGCAACCTCTGTCTCCTGGGTTCAAGGGATTCTCCTGCCTCAGCCTCCCAAGTAGCTGGGATTTCAGGCATGCACCACCAGGCCTGGCTAATTTTGCATTTTTAATAGAGACAGGATTTCTCCATGTTGGTCAGGCTGGTCTGGAAATCCCGACTGCAGGTGATCTGCCCACCTCAGCCTCCCAAAATGCTGGGATTATAGGCATGGGCCACTGCACCCAGCCCCGCAATACTATTTTCTACTAAAAAGTAACAGAACTCCTAGTTAAAAAAAAAATTACTGACTTCAACTGGAGAAAAAAACAATACAGATAAGCCTGAAATATATTTGTCTGAGAAAGTCAAGAAATGCTCAAAGAATGAAGACATGTCAAAAGAATATGGAAGCCAGATTGAAAGGGCTCCAAGTGGCCATTTCTGGGATAATTTGAGCCTCAAAATAAATTATCATATAAATTTATTATAATCTGTTAAATAAAATAGAAATCCATGAGTCTATAATAATTAAAGAATTATATAGAGTGGAATCTTTATAAGGAACAGTATACTCACATCATTCACCATCAAGACTTTCTCTTCCCTTGGGTTTATCTTCTCTCTTGTCTCTCCTCTGCTGCTGCCTTCAGCCTTTTCACGTTGATATTCCCTGGCCTCTGGTCTCAGCCCTAAGCCCTTCTCACATTAAAGAATCAATGAACAAATCAACCAGCCTTGAAATTTAGTAGTCCTCTTTGATTCTCCCCTAGCCTAAATTCCTGCATCCAAAAAGTAAACACATTTTGTCTTCTTAAACCATTCCTCAAAAATTGTTTTTTAGTTTCTAAGTCTGTGTTATTAGTTGTGTTATTTTTAGTTGCTAAGTCTGCATTTTTTCTTTTTTTGATGGAGTTTCACTCTTGTTGCCCAGGCTCGAGTGTAATGGTGTGATCTTGGTTCACCACAACCTCCACCTCCCAAGCCAAGTGATTTTCCTGCCTCAGCCTCCCAAGTAGCTGGGATTACAGGTGGTGCACCACCATGCCTGGCTAATTTTTGTATTTTTGTTAGAGATGAGATTTCTCCATATTGGTCAGGCTGGTCTTGAACTCTCAACCTCAGCTGATCCACCTGGCTTCGATGCAAAGTGCTGGGATTACAGGCATGAGCCACCATGCCCGGCCTTTTCCATCTATTCCAAAACTTTTCCATCTATTCCAGACTACCTACTTCTACATTAATACAAGCCTAAATTACTGCCTCCTTTCCAGCCTCCCTGCCTCTGCTTCATTCATTCTGCCATTTATTCATCAAGTATATATTTAAATGTTATTATCCATTAGGACAAAACTGCCAGTTCTTGCCGTCCTGTAATTTATAATCTGGTGGTGACTAATGAACTAATTTGACAAATAATTACAAAATTAACCTTGTAAGTATAATTGTGATACTGATGCAAAGGTGAACTACAGAAGTTATGAGAAGATATAACAAAGAAAAAAGTTCTCATCTGGAGGATGATAAAAGTCATCGTCAAGAATGTTGTATTGGAGCTGTGTTCTGAAAACAACAATGGTTTTTAATGGTGGGATAATTGGGATAGAAAATTCCAAATAATATATACTGCATATGCAAAATCCTCAAAGCAAAAAGAAGTGAGGTACATTCTAGAAACAAAAATAAGCCAGCCTAGTTAAAGAACAGTGAGCGAGGGAGAGAGAAGAGGTGGATTTGAGAGATAGTTGGGAGGTAAAATTGACATGAGTTTGGATGCACCGGATCTGGTGTTATCTGGGAGAGGGAGGTATCAAGGATGACGCTTGAATTACTGATTTTAGCAACTGGTTAGATGATTATGCTATTTGCTTTGAAAAAGAACTGGAGCGATTCCAGGCTTGCAATGGAGGAGGAGGAGAAAGAACATGTTTACTTTCAATTTCAGGTATAAAAACTTTTATCTGCCTATGGCACCACTTAGAGGAGACAAATGGAGCTCTGAGGAGACATGTGATAGACATATAAATTTGAGGGAAGCTATGGAAGATAAAAATGTTCAGAGACAGAAGTGTCAAAGAAGCTAAAGGAAAGAAGCCTTTCTAAATGGAGGAAGTCATTAAGTCTCAATGTCTGCTGAGACATCAGAGAGAATAATAACTAAAATTCATCTTTTGGAATTAACTATATGAAGGTCAAATTGCTTCAAACTCATAAACATACCAGTCAGTGGGAGGGCTGGTAGTGGGGGTGCAACCCTCTCATGGGACATTCCTGATTGACTCAGCGCCACCTCAGGGCACTTATTCACATGATTTCTCACTGCCCCACCTACCCATCTTCCCTCAGAAATATTACCTTTACTCAAGCCCCCATTCAAGTTTCTCATCTCAGGAACGTTTTTACCTTGTGTTTCGATTTACAGTGCCCATCACTTTTAATGTGCATTATGATTTTTATATATTTATGATCTCTCCCCATAAAAAATATTAGCTCTTTGAGGGCAAGGATCATATTTCTTTCATCTTTCCTTCCACAGTGACTGGCACATGGGATATAAATAAGAGTTCAGTTGTACTTTTAAAATTTTCTATTACTCATGAGTTGCTTTTCAATGAATTTCTCATTATCCTGTTTCTCTTTTCATGTGCATTTCTGAAAGAGGCTGACAAGATGTTTCCTAGTGAGCTTTGCCAGGTGTCGGCACATTCATGAAGTCACCATGGATACAAGTTCTGTTCCTCAATTTTGTAAGTCAAAAATCCTAACTTCACCAGTTAATCTTGTGGTGGCCAGATTCTAGAACGTATTCACAACAACTGAGTTTACAAAAAATATATATATGCGCAGATATACATACACACCCATGCACACACACACACACACACACAAATCTGAAGATGGCATACATTCATATGTTAAATACTCCAAATTAAAGAATACTTTGAATGTTTATGAAATGTAGAAAAAATAGTATATACATTAAAATATTGAGCATTTCCATAACTTTCATATTTGATGCTTTGAAAAAGGGAAAGGCAATGATAAAAAAAAAAAGGCAGAATCCATAGATTCTGTGAGAGTCGTGATGAAGTGGGAAGAATGTAGTGCATCTGAAATGAAACAAACCAGGCTACCAATTCCAACTATGGTTCTTAAGCAATTTTTCATCCATAAACTGGGAATCACAAAGCCTACCAAATAGAATTATTATGAGAATTAACTAATTCGATAACAGAAAGTTCCTAGTACACTATATTTTATTAATACAATATAAATATTGAATCTCATTCTTTCACTTTTGTTAATATCAATATATCATATTATATAGTTTTTTGTCCCAATTCTCCACTTGGATGAGAAAATATGTACTTCTTATCCTCTTTAAATTATTTCCGAGCTGAAGTATTATTTTATTTATCAACAGTTTCTGGAATTGAAGTAACAGATGCAGAAACTCTGGGGCAACAGGAAAGCAAACATTATCTTCATTCAAAATCAAATGTAAACACATGACCAATTGACCCTACCAGAACTCCAAGCCCAGATAATCAAAGCATACATATTAAAATGTGCAGAAGCTAAAGTTGACTGGGAACGCTCTCTGTGTGCAAGTGAATATTCTAGATCCCCTCTATCTAGAGAAACAGATTTTTAGGAGCATGTTGTTAAAGATGTGTTAACACAAAATCTCTCAGGCTCTGAGCCTTGCTAACCTACTGTGATGGTTAATTTCATGTATCAACTTGACTAGGCCATGGAGTGCCATACATTTGTTCAAACGTTATTCTGGATGTGCCTTTTAGGGTATTTCTGGATGAGATTAACATTTGGATCAGTAAACTGAGTAAAGGAGATTGACCTCCCTATGTGTATGGGCTTCATCCAGTCAATTGATTGCCCGAAGAGCACATAAAGGCTTGATTCTTTTGTCTTCCTGTGATGAGTTGGAACACCAATTCTTTCCTGCCTCTGGACTCAAACAGAAACATCGGCTCTTCTAGGGCCTTGAGACTGTGAGCTTTCAAATAAGAACTACAACATCAACTCTCCTGGGTCTCTAGCTTGGTACCTGCAAATCTTGGGACTTGTCAGCCTCCATAACTGCATAAGTCAACTCCATATATATATGTGAAGGGCTGGTAGTAGGGGGTGCAACCCTCCCATGGGACATTCCTGATTGACTCACTTCCACCTCAGGGCACTTATTCACATGATTTCTCACTGCTCCACCTACCCATGTTCCCTCAGAAATATTACCTTTACTAAGCCCCGATTCAGATTTTTCCCCTCAAGAACATATATATATGTAAAAGTCAACTCCATATGTATATGGAGTTGACTTATACAGTTATAGAGGATATGTATATATCTCTTCTATATTATATCTGTCTATCTATATCTATCTATCATCTATCTATCTATCTATCTATCTATCCTATTAGCTCTGTTTCTCTTAAAGAGAACTGACTAATACGAATATCTTGAGAGAATGAGTTTGATGAGGGTCCTTCCATCCCAGTGGCATAATTAATGATAAAGCTCACTTTTGATTATTGTCAGTATTTACTATCTCAGCCAGTGCCTCCAGATCTCTTAATTGACATAGCATGCTAAAAGCATAGGTTTACTAGAATTTAGCAATATTTAGAAAACTTGGCCAGCCATTGAATATTTCCCAAGGTACATAGGTAAACAAATTTCTGATAGCAACACCTATTGCTACTTTTTTCCCTCCCTGACATATCCAGTTATAAAATTTCTTTTTTATATTTGCAGCATTACATTTATGAGGAAATGTTTAATCCATCTCAAAAGTGCTCATTAAAGATACTGTAGAAGCTAAAGCATGTGTTTTTGAAATGCGGTGATTTTTAAAATGTCTCCCCACGCACTCGCTCTTTCTGCACACATGGGCACACACACACTTGCACCATCCATAAAATGTTTAAATGAGAAAAGGAGCATATTTTATTTGGAACTAAAATATACTAATCATATTTTATTGAAAATACTTTAAATTTTACTTAGCCAGCTTTTGTCAAAATCTGTGCCACTCTTTTGTTTTCCTTAGTTACTATGGAAATTTTTTTCTGTACAAAAATATAAGAGGCTACCTATGGTTCATTTTTGCACAATCTTTTGGAATTGTAGTTGACAGATGAGCTACAGTGTAATTTTTTTTACTAAGACAGGGCTCCAAAGGCAATATGGATTTGAGAAAACTACTCAACATTTTTTATTTATGTTTCAGTCAATAATACAATCTTTATTACAAAATATAATTTCAAATGTGATAAAAGACAACTTTATAAACTTACTCTTTTTCTCTTTCTTACATCTAAAGGAAAATAAATAAACATCGTTCCTTGTCCTTGTTAGCAGATAATTTTCACACAATGATAAAATCATGATGTTCATACAGATATAAATATAAACAGGTGTTCATTGTTATTTAACTCATCAATTTTTAAAAACGGGCAGATATTTTAACTGGTTCAAACAAGAGATCATGAACAGTTCAATTTATGTATCAGGAATATTGAAGTAAATGTGCAGATGGGTGCAAAACTGTTTTTCCAGAAGGAGAGGAGAGAAAATTGCAGTCAATTAAACCTCTCTCCAGAAAGGAAAAATTTCATATGTCTGCAGACAATTTTTTATTTTATTATTATCAGTTATCTACAATTAACACAGTGATAAAACAGTTTCCCAGTTTCCAAAGAATCAGAATCAGATAACCTGAAGAGGTATTCTCTAGGGCCTAACAATCTGTAGTTTTCCACTGAAGCACAAGTTTTTCTTTACATTCCAAAATGTAAACTCAAGCTGGGTATGGTGGTGTGTGCCTGCAGTCCCAGCTACTCTGGATGCTGAGGTGGGAAGCTCAGGAGTTTGGGAGCAGCCTGGGCAACATAATGTGACCCAGTCTCTTAAAAAGAAAGCAAATGCTAAGCCTGTCTCTATAGCTGTCAGTGAGCAAAAATACTGGCATTTAAATGTATTGTCATTGTTTGGCCATATACTAACCAAAAATTTCATAGAATTTCACAGGGATAACTTAAGGCCTTACTCCTCAATCCCAATCAGAGAAATATAGCTTTTAAATGACTCAGATTAATCATTTTAAAAGACCCCAACTGTTCAAACTTTGTAATGTTGGACTCAGTGGAGTGGATGGGTAGCTGATGGAAGCTGGCTAGGGAGAGAAAGAAGGGAGATGCTGGGAAGAAGGATAAAAAAGGGAGATGTTGATGTACTCTGTCACTTCTCTACCCATCATTACCTAATCCTATATCTAAAAAATAAAAGTAAATGTGGGCTTTGCTATGTAGCATAATCATATTTATACATGAATCTATTACTTTTATACCCAGCAATCCATTTTTTAATTGTGGTATTTTAAAATATACATAACATAATATTTACGATTTCAACTATTATTAAGTATACAATTTAGTAGAATTAAGTACATTGACATTGTTGGGTAACCATTACTCAGTCATGTATTTTTTATTCCATACACTTCCAGGACATTTTTCAGGGGAAAGGAAAATGAAGTAGTAAGGGTAAGAAAACTGTAATATATTTGACATAAAGAAAGGTTATTCTTTTCAACAGGTATTTTTTGAAACATCAGTCTATCACTAATATACTGCTATTGATGACATTTCATATACTTATTAAAATCTGCCTGAAAAATTGGTTTGAAATTGTGAAAAACAATTACAGACCTGAGATTCAAGGCTTGTTTGCAAATGTAAAAATCTATTTGTATAAGGCCGCCTTTCACAGCATCTCCAGTGTCTTTTTCCTGCTAATATAAAAGGGTGAACCCATTGCTAGGCAATAATAATAATAATTTTTTAAAGAGCTAAGACTCCATAACAAAGAGCTTGTGTGTGGATGTCTTTGGCTGTAATGATGTTTCCTGCTTACCTCAGTCCAATCACATTTAAAACCTGTCATCATGCCTGTGAGGTTTCCTGCCTATGGTTTCTTCAACATGAATAAATCATTTTACTGATTCCTAGGACCTTTTCTCAGCTTGACTCTGTTTCCTCATTGGAGCCCACTGCTTCTGAATCTACCTCTAATCAGAGTCATAAAATTCATTAAAAACAACAATAATAACAATAGCTAGCACTAAGGACCTGCTAGACCTTTAATTCTCCCAGCAGCCCTACTGCAAATGTATAGATGACATCATCGAGCCTTTGATTGGTTAACTAATTGGCCCAGTCATGAAACTGTTAAGCGGTTGAACTTTAATTGATAGTTAATTCTTATATTCCTTCATTCGGGCTTTTATTAAATGTTGGCAGGCAGGCACTGACTAGATGCTAGAGCACAGAGATAAAAAGATAAGAACCCGGGCCTTACGTGGCACAGTTGTGCTTAGAGTCAAATATGGTTAATCAGGCACCTGATGGAACTGAACTGGAAAAATTACGATTTGAAGAACTTACAAGCAGTTTGTACCCTTTGAGGTGAATAATGAAATCACTTTAAAGAAATTCTTTACTTTTTTATTAAAAGTGACCTTTTCATGATACCCCATAGACAAGAACTGATAAAGCAACTCCCTATAAATTGTTCTTACAAGTCCTGATCATTGAATCCATATATAAATGCAAATTGCATGTGCTCTCAATAGTTAGAAAATTTTTTGTACTAAAATTTGAATTTAGATCAATCTGTATCTGAAGATCATTATTTGTTCTTGAGACATCTATGTGTTTTTGCCCAAGAAGTTCCCGAAAGGATATATTCGTGTAAATCAATAACACACTGGACACACAAAACTGACCTTCTCTTCTACTCATAACACAATGAAGTTCACAACAAGGAATTGGACTAGATTTGGAGAAAGTCTGCTCAGAATAAGTGGTTTTTGTACTAAGAATAGTGTTAGAATGAGAATATCTGCAGAGGTGCCATCAGACTTTTGAGTGTTCCTGAGGGAAAACAATTATAGATTTTACACGTTTCTTTCATTTGCATATTTAATAACATTTATTCAAGTTTGTTTTTCAAATGTTTATTATATTTTTCCCCTGAGTAGACTGTAAACTCCTTGATAGAGAAAACCTGTGTGTCTGGTTTACTGTTGAACACCCATGGCTTAGCACAGTGACAAGTACAAAAGAAATGCTCAAAAAAACGATTCCTTGAATAAGACAGAGAGTTACTGACAGAAAAGGCAGCCATCAGATAACAAGATAAGAAATCAGCAGAAGGAAGAGGAGAAACTAAAAATGAAGTTTGCTTAATTTTGGAATTGAGATAGGTAAATGTGCATAGGGATTTTTATTACCGAAAGCGAACAGAAAAATCAAGTCATGGTCCAGTGTACGTGTGCATTCATGAGCAAGGGTTGACATATTCCCACTCAATAAATTTAAAGGGGTAGTGAGAATCCCCAAAATTCGATCTCTTTATGAGTTCACTACCTGAAATGGATTGGGTCACTGTGTTTGTGGTAAATATACATATACATGAGCTTAATAAATTTCTTAGGCCTGATATTATATACGTATTCTGAAGGGAAGGACCATGTTAATAATCATAATTAGTAGACAGCATGAACTAGCTGGTTTAAGATAATGTGTTGTTGTTGTTTTTATTTTTAAAGGAAGGAAGTAACTTAAGAGAGTTTCTACTACCTGTGTGAAATAATTACTAACATTCATTGTTCTATTTATCTAAAAAGTGGGATTATGACATTTTACAACCCAATGAAGAACGCTCCTGATATTTTCATCAATAACAGAGTCAGTCATCAAAAATTTATCATCTCTAGCCAGGCGCTCATGCCTGTAATCGCAGCAGTTTGGGAGGCCAGGGCAGGCAGATCACCTGAGGTTAGGAATTTGAGACCAACCTGGCCAACATGGCAAAACCCCCATCTCTAATTAAAAAATATAAAAATTAACCAGATGTGGTAGCACATGCCTGTAGTCCCAGCTCCTTGGGAGACTGAGGCAGGAGGATCGGT
The DNA here is from genome assembly GCF_009761245.1 of Sapajus apella. Lineage (NCBI taxonomy): Eukaryota > Metazoa > Chordata > Mammalia > Primates > Cebidae > Sapajus > Sapajus apella. Next base: position 40,909,530 of record NW_022436947.1, read on the forward strand.
TAAACCTGGGAGGTGGAGGTTGCAGTAAGCCGAGATCACACCACTGCACTCCAGCCTGGACAACACAGCCAGACTTGTCTCAAATAAAAAAAATTTAAAAAAACCAATAGATTTATCATCTGAGCCCAATGCAAGGGTACTTCACATGCTAGCAAGTCATCCCCTTTTCTAAAACTATAATGGTAGATTCTAATGTGATTGTTTAGCCTTTAAAGTTACTGATTTTAAAAGTATTAATCTAGAATAATGGTTTTTGCTTTGTTTCTTATATTTCTTTCAAAATCCAGAATTTGAATATTTACATTATTTATTTAGTCAGTATCTGAGAAGCAGTGGAGAGCAATAGATTTTAAAATTACAAAAACATGAATAAAATGATTAGGTCTTATCTATCCAGTCTCTAAGCAGTTTTACAGAGAATGATGACTGTAAAGGAATTAACATCAACGGCATTTGTTCCCTGAGTCTTTTATTCATCTTCCTTGTTGGAGGCTGCCTTGTAAACTAAATTGAATGCATAGGTTTTTGCTTCTTCAAATCCTGACACGTCAGAGCTCTTCTGCAAATAGCACCTTTATAATCTTCATTTTAGCTGTTTCTCTCCCTTTTTTTTCTTGTTGTCATGTCTATTTGTTATCTCTCCAGTAATCAGTTGTGCTTTCCATGCTCTATAAGCTAAATCAAGAAATACAATTTGGTAGATTACATAAATGGATTGCTTTGTGCAAGGTAGAAAGCAGGAATTTGCCACCTCCCTTAATAGATTTTTCAGAAAATTCATCCACTGAAGAGCATTTATTTTCCGTGGCTTAATCTTCTTAAGGGTACCATCAACATTCTCAATAATTACCATACTTTAGTCCACTTGTTTGATTGCCTTTTGTGCTCTTTGAGGAAGAACAATACAGCCTGTTTTCTATTGTGTTTTCCGAGAGCAATTCTGTATCTTTAGACTAGGCTCCCAAATATCCTCTTGAATACAAAGGACTCTGTTCTTCCATTCAATGTAAAAAATTTGTACAAATAACTACCCATACACATCACTCAATTGTGAGGAATAAATAACACCCTTAAAATAACAAACACATCATTTAAACTTATATCAATCATTTTAAATCTGTTGTCACCCTTCAAACATTTGAAATGGAAAATTTAAGCAATAAATTATAAAATATTAAAGTCCACAAATTTCCAGGAGACTTGACATATTTTTCTATAAGTTTTAATTAGGACAGAATCTATACCTTTTTAATTGGACTTGAAAATAACTCAATAGATACCTTTTCCCATTTGTGAATTTGTAACCCTGTTGCAAGAGACAATTAAATTGTGCTCTGAAGAAATATCTGTTCAGACACAATTGTATACATTTCTAAACACGTTGACAATATTATTCTAAATTATCATTCATTTATCTATGTTCTACATATTTTTATTTTAGCCAATATATAATTCAGTACTTATATTTCAAGGATACTGAATTTGATCATATTTTTCTATTTAATTATTTAGACAAGTCTGATTATGATTATATTTCTATTAGAAAGCAAATGTTTGAATAATAAAGCAAATATTAGAGTAAATATTATGTTTAATTTTTAATTATAGGAAGTCATCTATAGCCACTAAAGGTTGTAGCAATTTGTCTAAATAGCTATATTACTTTTGGCTATTTTAACTTTCATTTTAAATCAATTGTAACATCTGCCTGGTTTTCCAATACCGTGAGTAAAATAAAAACTTTATTTAATATATGTTCATGTTTATATCTGCATGACAGTCATAATGTTGCCTTTTATCTGAAAATTATTCTTAACAGAATTTTCCAAACTGAGATGGTTGTCATAAATTGAATTGCCCAGAAGCAGATACTGAGGTGAGACTGGAGTATAAGATGTTTCTTAGAGATTAATAACTGAAAGGGAAAGAGGGGAAGAACTGGGCTGCAGAACCAGTGGAACTGCAAAGCAGTCCTGGCAGTGCCCATGCCAATCCAGTAGGTAGCCTGTTAAAGAGTCCGGTGCTAGCCGTCTACCTCTCCTGCCTTTAGTCATGCAATGCAAGCTTTCCAGAGAAGGCCGTGACCTCAGCCAAGGAGGCTCCCTATGCCTAAGATAAATCCTGCCTCCTCCTTCTTTCTCTTTCACATGCATACATTTGCCTAAAGGATACCTGCAAACCATGACATAACCTTTGACTTGCACTTTTTGGATGTTTCACAAAGCTGAGTAAACCAGCACAGAATTAGCAGGAGTCCTCCTGGAAACTGTGTCTACGTGGGACTGCTAGGCGGCCGGCAGTAACACAGCTGCACTTGGAAATGACTGTAAAGCACTTAAACACAACCCCCTAATTCCATGCTCAGTGTATCAGCTTAGCCAGATCCCAGAAATGCTTGTAGCCTTCCCCAAACAGGCACTCAGGAAGTGTTAAATAGGAGAAGCAATATGACGTATCCAATGGCAGTTTAAAAAAGAACCTCACATTTGCCAATGTCACAAAAACATATATCCACATGAACACATGGCAAGGGCCCCAAAGGAGCTTACCCTGAAACTGAAGCATCATTTTCTTCACAGCATCTCTAAGTATATGCATGAGTTCAGTGTCATACAGGAGTGCAGAAGATAGAATGACTAACCTTCCCTGATGGAGTACCAGGAAAACTTTACCAAGGAGATGATATTTGCTCTTGCTAGGAAGAGAGGAGGTTTCAGGTAGACAGAAAATACTGGACTTAGAAATCATCAGGAAATACTTACAATGAGTGTAGCTTTAAAAATGTGGCTTGGATAAACATTCTAAATTTGAAGACTTATCTCAATCTCTAGATGTTTTCTGAAAACCAACTACATTTAGAAAATAGGAATGTAAATATTCTGAGAATAGATTCTTTCATAGGATAGTTTCCTCTATGAACTTTTGCCTGAAGAACAAATGTGACTTGCCTCTCAGTAGGTATAAAACAAGAATCTGGGCTAGACTTCTTTTAAAGGAGACATAACAAGCTATCAATAATCTGTTTGTAGTATTGATCAAATAAAACAGTGTATCTCTTTAGTTCCTCTTCCAGACTCTCATTCCTTTACTGTTGTTGTTTGTTTACTTCTTATTCTCCCATTTTTTCTTTCATTTTTATACACTCAATTAAATAAAAATTCCAATTTTCCTCCTTCCCCACCCTTTCCTAATACAGCCTCTGGAAAACCTCCTTCAATAAAGAAACTCCTATATGTCCTTTATATCTTCCTGCCATAGCGTTGCCTTAATTGAGGTCTGCTTCTTTCTCCTATTCAGAAAGATTTTTTTTAGTTCCTAAATTTAGGGCAACTGTACAGTTTATCATACTAACTGGAAAAATTTCAAAGAGTGAAAAGTGGGGTGCGGGGGGGTCTGTTTATCTTAAGACTGAGATAACAGGTATAAACCTGAACTGCCTGGGACAAACCAAAATGTATGTTACTACACGTTAACCACAAACATCATGGAATTAGAGTTGGGTCAGGAAAAAAAAAAAAAGGTAAAGTTTCTTTTTTTTTTTTTTTTTTTTTCTGAAAGAAAAAGAGAAAGAGAAAGGGGGAGAGAGAACAGGAGTCTTGCTCTATTGCCCAGGCTGGAATGCAATCTAAAAATAGGTATTAAAAACCTCTTTTATGCCGATAATTGTGCTTAAGAGCGGAGACAGGAAGGAATAAGGAAAGAAAATAATAAACAGACAGCCAATCAATATTTCATTTAAGTCTGTGAAATGCTATGCAAATGCTGAAGGGTGATTTACTTCCAATTATGTGGTCACTTTCAAAATAGATGTAATATGATACTGAGAAAAATTGTATGTTCTGTGGACCTGGGGTGAAGAATTCTATAAATTAAAGTTTCTTTAAGTGCCATTGTCATTTCCAAAATATTTTTTCACTATTATTTGACAGTTCATCATCCAGAAAACTGTATCGCCAGCCTAGAACAGGAGTCAGCAAGCTACAGCCTGCAGGCCATGACTGTTTTTATAAACAAATTATTATCAAAATATAGCTACACTCTTCATTTACATATTGTCTGGCTGCTTTTAGCTACAGAGGCAGAGTTGAGTGATTGCAACAGAGCAGAATGACTCCTTAAAGCCTAAATGATTTACTAACCAGTCCTGTAAAGAAAAGTTTGCTGATCACTGGAATACACGGTAAGGCTATCTGAGCACGTATGTGTCTATTGATCTTATTCATCATGTAATTTGAAACAGAATATCAAGCACAGGGTAGATGCTTAGTATTTGTTTTATAAATAAATCAAATGTAAAATAAAGCTACAGTAACTAATATGTATGAACAGACTGATCAATTTAGCAGAAAATGCAAAGTCTCCCTGATAGTTACCAGTAGTTAGTATATGTATTTAGTATTTAGTGTATTTCCTACAAAAGAAAACAAAATGGCCTACAAAGTAAATGAACTTGAAAAAATTGTAAACTGTTTGGAAAAATTATATATTTACATTAGCTATTTTGTGTGCAGAAAAAAAAACTTTTCTAACTAGATTGGACCCCCCACCCAAAAGAAACATCTGCCACCACGCTGATGCTCTCCTCTTCAAACTGCAGAATGACTCTGCACCTCTGCCCTGCCTTGAGCTCCTCCCTGTCCCACACACTCGGGCTCTCGCTCCACCTATTTTGTCTTCTTTCTCTGGGATTTTCAGTCCCTAACCCTTCGAACTCTCACTCAAGAGGCAGTGGTTACATATGAGCGTTCTTGAATCAAACTTCCTGGGTCTGATCCTGTCTGTAACTCTAGCTAGTTAATCTTGGGCAAGTTTTTAAACTTTCTGTACGTTACTAAGCATGTCTTAAAGAGAGTTATCTCAAAGATGCCTGATAAATTTTTGTGAAAAGTAAACACAGCACCTCATATAAAGTGCAGTAACACTACCTAACATATAATCAGCGCTTCATTCTTAAAAAATAACCACAAAAACTAAAATTATATTTAAGGCAAATCTCTCTTTAAAAATCCAAATGGTATATTTCTATTCCTCTTTATATGAACTCAGACAAGTTCTTGGAAAGAGTAGTCCTAATAAATTCCAATACTCCTTTTTATCTCCATCATTCCAATAAACTGCTTTTCTCTCAAAGTTCCCTGATGACCTAATTTCTAACATCAAGGAAACTGTTTCAATGCACATTTTTAAATAAACTGCTGCATTTTCCTGTAAGTACTAGTTCCTATTGAAATTCTCTTCTCCCCTACCATCTGTGAAAATCATTTCTTTTGATGGTGCACCAGATTATCTGATTAGTCTTGGTCTTTTTTGTGAGCCCTTTTCCTCTATTAAAAGATGGCTAATCTCCAAAGTTCTGTGCAGGTCCTCCTCTCTTAAATTCTGTTCCCTCTCAATGCAATGTTAGATGAATGTCTCTAACTCTCTACATCAGAGGATATATCTTTTGATCTCTGGAGTTCCATGTGCAAATGCCTTTTGTACATATCTAATTGCTTATGTCACAGATCTTTTACAATCATGATATCCAAAACTGCACATATCATCTTTTACCTCCACCCAGTATTGCATTAATGGTCCCACTAGCTACCTAACTGGTCAAGCCAGAAATCCTGTAGTCCTATTTCTCCTTTAGTTCTGTTAAAGGAATTATATCTAGAATGAGAAAACTGTATATTTTGAAACCAAAACAATCTGGCTTAAATATAGCTCCTGGACTACTTAACTGGTATTCTTTGACGTGTAAAAAACATTATTTGATCTTCAAGTTCCTCTTCTGTAAAAATGAGGCAGCGGCTGGGTGTGGTGGCTCACGCCTGTAATCCCAACACTCTGGGAAGCTGAGGCGGGTAGATCACCTGAGGCCAGGAGTTTGAAACCAGCTTGGCCAGTGTGGTGAAACCCCGTTTCTACTAAAAATACAAAATTAGCTGGGAGTGGTGACACAAGCCTGTAGGCCCAGCTACTCCAGAGGCTGAGGCAGGAGAATCACTTGAACCTAGGATGTGGAGGTTGCAGCGAGCCGAGATTGCGCCATGGCACTCCAGCCTGAGCCACAAGAGTGAAAGTCTATCTAAAAAAGAGGGTGAGTAGCAGCAGTCCTAAATTCACAGATTTGTGGGAGGAGATTAAATGGTAATCTGCCACCACACGAATGCTAACCTCCCTTAACTGCAGAAGTAACTGCACCTCTGCTCTGGCTTGGGCTTCTTCCTGTCTCAGGCTTTCACTCCATCTATTTTGTCTGTATAATATAGAAAAGTACTTCATATAAGATCCATAGTAGATTTTCAAAAAATACTAATTTGCCCTGCCTGTCTTCATTGACCACACACCCCATTTGTCACTTCCTCCTTTCTATATGGTTTTCAAACCCATTTTTTCTTTTCTATTCCTGTTGCCACCTTAGAGCCCCCTTCATTGTTACTCACTTGAATCAGCAACACCTTCAACTAGTCTCCCAGTTTCCAGTGTCAACATCCCCCAAATCATCCTTTACCTTTAGAATGTGCTTTTTGAAAATTTTGAAATCCTTTCTTTCCTTATATGTCCTTTCTTTCTTTCTCTCTAAACCAAAATTCCCTGAATGAGTTGTGTCTGTGCCCACTTTCCCCACTCTCATACTCTCTAAAATTTTCTAATTGATTTTTCACCCCTTGTGCTCCACAAAATATGCTTCCATTAAATTCACCGTTATACTTTACACTGCACTATCCAGCCTGTATTCTCAGCCCATTCTTTTTTTTTCACTGACCTGTCAACATTATTGAACCCATTAGCTGACTTTCTTACCTTTGAAATATTATTTTTTTCTCTTGACATTTAAAATATCACATTCTCTGTGTTTTTCTCTCTCTGGACACTTTCTCACTCTCCTTGATGTTTAATCTTCATCACCTGATCTCTAAATATAGAAACCTTTTAGGACTTTGTCCTTCAGGATATTTTCCCCATGTCAACATTCAGTCTTTAAGGGATTTCATCTAATCTCATAGTACGGTGTAATATCCCATCTGTATGCTGAGGGTCCCTGCATTAACAGATTCATGCTGATCCTCTCTTCCAAAATCCAGACTCATATAACCAACTGAGTTATATCTTTATATCTCTACTTGGATGCATAATACCAATAGTCACCTCAAATTTAAGTCCAAAACTGAACTACTAAGAACTCTCCACCGCCATCATCAACAGAAAGCTGTGTGCAGAATCTTCCTATCTCAATAAATGGCAACTCAAGGCAGGTATATTAGAAGAAAGTGGAAGTTGCATTGTAGCTGTAGTTAAAAATTAACCTATGTTAACTAGTTATAACCCTAGTTAAGACCAATGATATTGCAGGTGCGGTGGCTCACACCTGTAATCCCAGCACTTTGGGAGTCCAAGGCAGGAGGATCACCTGAGCCCAGGAATTTGAGACCAGCCTAAGCAACCTCGTGGTAAAACGGGCGTAAAACCCCGTTGTTTCACTATTAAAGATGTTATATGTCTATGGATTAGATTAGTGGTGTATAATTTTCCTTATTAGCTTGAATCCAAAGAATCCTTGTCTTAATTTTGTTTTTTTTGGGTGGTGGCAAGCCTATATATTAATGTGCTAATTAATTGGAAGTATAATCCTAGGGCACTGAGTGTGAGAGAAAAAGAAAGCGAGGGAAAGAAGACTATAAAAAAATGCAAGGGGATATATTATCTATCACTCTCTGACAAGCCTTAAAGTGACATGTATGGAAATCTTGTGTAATGGAACAGTCCATTGGCAGGAAAAACAGGAAATTTATCTGCTATCTCTTTTGTGTGTCTTACCAAATATTGGTCAAAATTTGCCCTGTGACAATTTTCCTTGCACTTCTGTGTTGTGTCCCAGTCCCCATGGCAGCCTCTGGTGAAGTGAGATCCCAAATTCCACAGTGGTAGCTGTGGTGGGGGTCTGAAGCTAGGTAAGTCCGGGAAATTCTGGACTTACCATCAGAGCTTGGTTTGACAAACCACCATATCATCCCATCAGCAGATTTGATTGCTGCTAATGCCTCCTAAACACCAGTAGAATTTATTTCTCCTCTCAGCAAGAACTGACGTCTATGCTTCAAAACTTTCAAGTAATTTTTTAATTCAAAGAAGAAAATAGTAATTCTGAAGTACTATCTGGCCAGGCACAGTGGCTCACGCCAGTAACCCCAGCAGTTTGGGAGGCCCAGGCAGCAGGCTTGTTTGAGGCCAGGAGTTCAAGATCCGTCTGGGCAACATAGGGAGACCTCATTGCTACAAAAATTTTTTTAAACATTAGCGAGGCATGGCAGTGCACACCTGTAGCCCCAGTGTACTCTAGAGGATGAGGGGGAAGGGTCATTTGACCCAAGGAGGTCAAGACTGCAGTGAGCTGTGATAACACCACTACACTCCAGCCTAGGTGACAGACTGAGACCCTGTCTCAAAAAAAAAGAAAAAGAAAAAGAAAAATAATACTATCTCATAGCTATTCATAAAAATGAATATCAACTTATATGTTGCTTACAATTGTGGCATAGCTTGAAAATATATAGGCATTTGGGACCATCAGTTTATTTTATGAATATTTACAGTTAGAGTTTCTCACTCATACGCTAAATTATTTCCCATATTAGAAACAACCTGATATTACATTTTATTCTAATCTTACTTTTCAATCTCTTTGATGTTTAGAATGTTGATGACTCAGGTGAATTTCATGACTTTTTAATATCTAATCATAAAATAATATTTTTCCTCATAAAGTTTCAGTTTGAACTCCTGCAGCAAGGATTTTTTATCGTTTCCGTTTTTAACTGTTTTTGGAACCAGATGACTAGAATAATACTTGTATGTAAATTAGCTGTGAAGTCTACAGAGATTTACAAATAAAATATTGTTAAAAAGCTTATTTTGGCACTAAATTTTATGGCAGGCTACTACTGAATGGTAATGTTACTTGTTTTAAAGCTAGCTCAAGAATAAATGAACCTCTCTAAGATATTTGAAACCCCAACTTTGAGCACAATCTGGTATTAAGTAAATGAGTACTTCTAAATTCTGGAATAGATGATCAATATTAACAGGTGTACAGTTTATTTTACATACAAAGAATAGGTTCTTTTGAGAAAAGTACATAAATATCTATTTAAATTATACTGGCAGGAAAAAATTTGATATATTTTTAAGTGATTGTAATATTAGTTTAATAAGTATCATCCATTAGGCCCAAAGGTTTGAAATAGCGTTTATAATATGAAGAACTTTTTCTTTTTTTTTTTTTTTTTGATGGAGGGAGTCTCGCTGTGATGCCAAGGCTAGAGTGCCCTGGTGCGATCTTGGCTCACTGCAATCTCTGCCTCCTGGGTTCAAGTGATTCTCCTGCCTCAGCCTCCTGAGTAGTTGGGATTACAGACGCGCACCACTACACCCGGCTAATTTTTGTATTTTTGGTAGAGACAGGGTTTCACCATGTTGGTCAGGCTGGTCTTCAACTCCTTATCTTACGATCCATCTGCCTCGGCCTCCCAACATGCTGGGATTACAGGCCTGAGCCACCATGCCAGTCCTAAGAATTTTCTCTAGAAAATTCTCAATTTTCACCTCCATCAGTCATTTAATGTAAATTTTATTTACATATTAGTTACTATACATATTATGCACAATATACATATACAAATAATAAGTTATATAGCTCAATAAATTTATGCAAAGTATAACCAGGCTTTATACCAAGAAAAAAAAATTACCTAACTCCTCCTTGTTTTGCACAGTAAATGTGGAACCAGTTGTGAATATAAATTTGTTTAAATTAATAATTGCCATTCAATAGCCTTCTGAGTTCATTTCCATCAATTTATTTAAAATCATTTTTAGAGCACAGTAATAGTGAGAGCTGAGTTTCACACATAATGTTTATGAGGGAACAAAATGTCCTCAAATGCAAATTTTGAAAGCAGACTTATTGTGTCTCATATTGGCTAGATCATGCAGATAAATCTTTATGAGGGTATTACTTTCATAAGAAAATATATTCAATTATTAATTAATTCATTGATAAAAGACAATATTTTCTTTGCTTTTACTAAACCAAACTGGTGCATGCCATACTTGGTCATAATAAATAAAAGGAAATATCAACATCTTTCTTCTACTAAGCAGAATTCAGGAAAGTTCTTAACATGAATACACTGTGGTCAGGTTTACAGACTCTTAGGCAATAGGTTTAAAGAATATTCCTATACTAATAATACCAAGTGGTGATAAGCAGTGAGAAAATAGCTTACACTACTCTGTTTTATTATAGAAACAACCAGTCCAATTTTATTACTTCCGAAAGTGAATCTCTTTTTTTTTTCCTTTTTTTAAAAAAAATGGAGTTTTGCCCTTTTTGCCCAGGTGGGAGTGCAATGGCACAATCTCAGCTCACTGCAACTTCCACCTCCTGGATTCAAGTGATTCCCCTACCTCAGCCTCCAAGTAGCTGGGATTACAGGCATGCACCACCACACCTGGCTAATTTTTTGTATTTTTTAGTAGAGAGTGGGTTTCACCAAGTTAGTCTGGTCTCAACTCCAGACCTCAGATGATCGACCTGTGTCAGTCTCTCTAAGTGTTGGGATTACAGGCTTGAGCCACTGTGCCTGGTCAAGTGAACCTCTTTTTATAGACCTTTGTTCTAAGGTAGTCTCTTTTTTGGTATTTCAAAGTAATTCATCTATTTTAGTGGTAGTCACTCATTAGCCCTATTGACATAAAGGTTTCTCGTAGAATAACATCAAAATAGTAAGAATAGTGCTGTTGACATTAGGCTAAGTACACAAATGAAGAATAAAAGATTAATATTGCAAAAATTTGTATCTGTAAAGTAAGAGATAGTAGTGAATCTAGCAATTGAACTAGGTGTGGGCAATTAATGCCAGATTCAAACTAAATGGTAAAGACAAATTAGAAACAGTTGGGAGAAGGGTTTTCGTAGACCACTAGATGCCACTGTTTTGTGAAAAATGGATTAAATGATATAATTGAAATCTAACATATTCCTTTTATAAAAATCACGTCTTGGGATGTTGCTATATCATAGCTCTAAAATGAGTAAATTTCTTTGTCTCTGGAATTAAACTCATAGCAAAAGGAAAGTAATAAAGTATTTGGAATAAGTTATAAAGCCGAATTTTTATCATTTTCAATGTAAATTTTGGCTGTTAAACCTATGCCATCATTGATCTGGAAACAGTGATTCTGAACTGAAAACTTAAGTGGTTTGACTGTATGTAATAACAGGACCACATAAGTGTATTTAAACTATGGCATAAAGAAACAGGATTGCTTACAGAAATTTAGGAACGGGACTACCCATAAGGTAGCGTGAGAAAATTTCTTGAAAGCAGCTGTCTTCAGTCTATCAACTGATATTAATCTCAAACTGGATATAAAAGAGTCCACATCAAAACTACAGAGGAGATCATCTTCAGAAGTACCCAACCCATTGATATTAAAATACAGAAGACCCTTTTATTTTAAATATGCTTCATTTTAAAGGATAATTCTACTTATCTTCCAAAATGAAACTAAGCAAAATCATTAATATAATCCTTTAGTGTCAGGCAGAGATATAACTTTTTTCAGTACTTATGGAAGTTTGGTGGAAAGCTGTAATAAATGAGTTTTTATACTTTTCTTTCTTTTTCTGTTTGCTTTTTTGGGGGGGGCAGTAAACAGAATTTACTAGTAAGCGTAAGTCAGATCAGCCTGCCCAAGAAGACAGAGCTGCCGAAAGCCTTCCTGAATGCAGAGCCTGTCACTTGTCCAAGGGGCTGTGATTAGGAAGGCACTTGACCCCACAACCATCAAGGACGAGGTGCTTCTCAGCCACTTTGTCTTCAAATTTGTCAGCATTAAACTTGGTGAAGCCCCACTTCTTGGAGATATGGATCTTCTGCTATCTGGGGAACTTGAACTTGGCCTTGCATAAGGATTCAATCACATGGTCCTTGTTCTGAAGATTATTGCTGATAAACATGATGACTTGACCAACGTGGAGCCTGGCCACAGTACCCTGTTTTCCAAAGGCCCCTCACATACCCATTTGGAGCCTTTCATCTCCAGCACAGGACTACATCTTGTTTATGTGGATGACATGGAAAGGATGGAGCCACACTCAGATGTGAAAGCCATTTCTGCCACAGTTTTAAACCATGTACTTGTTGGCACAAATACCGGCAGCCTCCAGGGCTTGGAAAGACAGCAGCTCATGCTCATCAGACACCACGTGCCCGCAGAATGGGAACTCATCCGCTTTTGCCTTCTTTCAACCCAGGTCAAAGATACAGATCTTGGCATCAGGAACACTGTGGCAGAAACAAGACTTTGTGTATGTCTGGTTCTTACCATATCAATAACAAGGAGCAGGATGGTAGCCCCTGGCAACTCAGGAACCTCGCCAGTGCATCAAAGAGAAAGTGTACTTTCATACCTTTCAACTAATGCTAATATCTAAATATTTATAAAGTATTCCTTTGACTAGACTAATGGCTTTCCAAATCTAACCAAAGTAATTAAAGCAACTAATATTGACTAACAAGCTATCATCTTTTTATTAGACAAATGATGTCTAAAAAGCTATCATCTGATTAATTTTTTAAATACTCAAGATAATATACTGTTGTAACACAGGACACTCTATTACTTATCTATTGCTGTACAACATACCTCAAAATCTAGCAGCATAAAAATAACAGACATTCATTATTATCTCATAGTTTCTGAGAATCCGGGGTCCAGAGTGGCTTAGCTGGATAACTTTGGTTCTAGTTTCTTGGAGAGTTGTAGTTAAGCTGTCAGGCAGGGCTGTAGTCATCTCAAGACTCAACTGAAATCAGATCAACTTTAAGTTGAGTCTTTGATTCACATGTTGTTTGCAAGTTTCCATTTCTCTCTGGCTGTTGTTTAGAGGCTTCAGTTACTCACCATGTAGGATTCTCTATAAGATCTCTATAAGATGGCTTATAATATGGTAGGTTGCTGGCCTCAGAGCGAGCGATATGAAAAGAGAGAGTGGAGAGAGTGGACACCCCAGACAGAAGTCACAGTCTTTTTATAATCTCATTTAAGTGACATACCATCATTTCTTTGGTGTTTTATTCATTAGAAATTCACCACTAAGTTCCCACACTCAAAATAAGGTGATTGCAAAATAGCATAAATATCTGGATGTGTGGATCATTGGCAGTCATCTTAGAAGCTGTTTACCACACCAACACTGCAGTCTAAGATATCCTTTCAGTATCTCCTAAAGTCACTTAAGACTTCCTAAAGCTAACGTTGATAAGTAAGCTTTCATTCTGATTATTAAACAACTAATTTAATATTTGTAAGCATTCAAGGTAATATTGTCATAGTGAAAGGGTACTGATTTCAGAGTCTATAAAAAGAAACAGGGAATAGATCCTTTCATTGTTTCTTTATACTACTCAGGCAGTTTCTCTAACAGAAATAAACCCTTGAATTAGGATATAATAGTTTGATGACATTGTTTCCTGAAATCACTGTTCTCCTTACCGTGATTGTTTCTATATATTACATACAAACAATATAATCTTGACAAAGTGAGGGTCTATTGCAAACCTGTCTAAATATTTGTCTTTTGTCTGAATAATATAAATATTCCTGATGAATTCTCTTAAAATGTGAGGGTTCAACAGTTTTATTTCTCAGTGCAAACCAGAATGTCAAGGTGCTCTGGCTGTGTTATATGTTGTCCCATGATTAATTCCACCCATCAGACTAGTTTGCTCTTTTGCTATGCCAAGTGTCTACCTCCTCCTGCTGTGACCTGGATTGAGGAGATGATATTTCCAGAAAGGGCCAACTAAAACTTTCATATTTTATTATATTAGTCTCTGGTGATTCATGTAAAATAATTTCTCGAGATCTTAATAATCTCTGTGTAACCTCATAAAATTATGACATTGGCATATAATTGATACACAATAATTCTGTAGAATGACTGAACATGCAAACCTCAAGAGCAGTTTGACCACACGTACCCTCCCCTTCCCTTTCTTTTAAAGATCCATCAGTCCTTTTAAAAGCATCCTCTATGCTTGTTGTTTGATAGTTACTTTAGTTTTAGAGTGTATCTTGCTGGAAGTATTGGGGTTATCCCAACAGCCCCTGCAGCACGTGATATGAAGGTGGTGAAGTTTTTGTGGCCTCCCTGGAAGGGTATGGGCTGGAAGGGATGCAGTTTGACCCTGCTAGATGCCACAGGTATTGCCAAATAGTTTTAAATATTATCGAAACTAAATTGGGTAAAAGCAAGGAGAGTCAGCATTCTCTCTCTGCTCTTGCTGCCCTTGTCTAAACTAATTATGGCAAATTTGCACCCAAAGTTAGCAAAGTCCAGCCAGGTTCAGACCAGAGCTAGGATGGCAGAATCAGACTAGTGAGGTAAAAGACCACGGATAAGACAGAACTTACAGAAGCAGAGAGGGAAAAAAAGAAAACTAAAAAAGGAAAAATGTGAATGGGGCTGTGGTAATTACACAAGAGAGAAAAAATACATAAAGTGGGCGGCCATTGTTTTGGGAGGAAGGAAGAATCTTTGCTGTGTCCTTTCACAGTCACTTCAAGGCCTGACAGATGTCCATGTTCCTTCCCTGGCTGTTTTCAAATTGTCTCCCTTTCTAAGAGATAACCAGAGAGATACAGCAGCATTCACTGCAGGTAAAGACCCTGACAGACAAAATTATTTTACTGTGACTGGGTCCAGGAGGTGAACTGACAGTATCAGCGTTGAAAAATAAAAAAAAAAAGGCACAGACAAACCTGATAAAGTTATCATTTGAAATTGAAAATAAATCACAGTTATCAGTATCACACATATACACACACAATTTACATTCCTAATTAGGCCTTTGCCAACTGTGGGAATATAAACAAGTTACATAACCAATTTTTAAGCTTCATTTTCTTCTACAAAGAAGGAACACCTACTTCACAAAGTTAGTCTACATGTTGTATTAAATAATTGTTTTGTGATACAGTGGAAAACGAAGCATCTTTTACAGTAGACACTCCTGGAATACTACATTCTAGCGCTGTTCATTGTCTTTCAGATATTTTGCAACTCTTTGTAAGTTATAGGTAGCTGAGAGATAAGGAAATTCTGCACTGTCTGGTAGTGATTTAATTGACTTCCTCCCCCCTGTGGAAAACTAGTTTTGTCTCCATTTGCAATTCATCTCAACTTTCCTTTATTCCATAATAAGTTTTGCTATTTTGCTCTTTCGGTTTTCTGAACCAGTTATAACATCTACCTGGTAACTTCATATCATAAAAGGAAAATAAATTCTTTAGCATGGGTTCATTTTTATATCTATATGAGTCATGATTTTGTGTTTTGCAGAAAATTTTCTTTTGAGAAATGTATGATAATGCTGAGCAGAGGGTATGATATATATTAGAAATTCCAGAAAATAAATTCTATTTCTGATTTTAATTTTTTCAAACTTTTGTGTGCTTTACTATATTTTGAATTTTTAAAATTATATTTACTCTTCATAAAAATAATTTATGGACATATTATAAAGTTAGTGCCAAGACTTACAATGTACATCAATAGTTCACTGCAATATTCTCTCCATCTTGAAGGCCTTGACCCCACAAATTATGAACTGTGAAATTTATGACTTTGTACTTATAAATAATATACTTACACAGCTATTTTATAAGCTACCAATGTTAGATATTTCCTATTGATTTCACACCATGACAAATTAGAATTAACTCTTCCATACCATAAATATCTATTTATCCAGCCTCCATTATTAACATAGGTATACTGTACATTTTATTTTTCCTTTTTTTTTTTTTTATAATTTGACAGAGACTCTGTTGCCCAGGCTGGAGTGCAGTGGTGTGATCTCAGCTCACTGAAACCTCCACCTCCAGGGATCAAGTGATTTTCCTGCCTCAGCCTTCCAAGTAGCTGGGATTACAGATGTGCACTACTACACCCAGCTAATTTTTATATTTTTAGTAGAGACAGTGTTTTACCATATTGGCCAGGCTGGTCTCGAACTCCTGACCTCAAGTGATCTGCCTGCCTTGGCCTCCCAAAGTACTGGGATTACAGGTGTGGGCCACCACACCCAGCCTGTAAATTTTAGTTAAACCAATTGTTAGTGCTTTCTTACATTATGTTATGTAAATCGTGCCCCAGAGGCTCTGCAAAGTAGCAATAAAGTTTAAATATGTTCACACAAATAATCTTCCTTCCCTTCAAAGTAGTACACTTTGATTATTCTTTCTTTCTAATTCTGCTGTATTCATTGTCTTTTGCTGCTGAACAAATGACTCCAAAGCTTAGTTACTTAGAACAACAATGAATTCTGCGGGTCAACAATTCAGAAGCAGCTTAGTTTGGTGGTTCTGGCTTGGAATCTCTCATCAGCTGCTAGTCAAGATGTTGGCTAGGGTTGCAAGTTATCTGAAGGCTTGACAGGGGCTAGAGGATATTTTCCCAAGTTGCCTCACTCGTTTGGGGCGTGTTGTTGGCAGGCGGCCTCAGTTCCTTCCCACAAAAGTCTATCCATGGGCTGCTTCAGCATCTTCATAATATGGTGCCTGGCTTCCCTCAAAGGGAGCAGTCCAAGAAACAGCAAGGCAGAAGCATGATATCTTCCATGACCCAGGCTCAGAATTCATATACTGTCATTTAAAAAAAAAAAAAAAACACAGTTTTTAAAAAATATATTTCACATGCCAAATAATTTACCCATTTTAAATGTATACTTTAATGGTGTTTAGTCACATATGCACAACCATCAACACAGTCAATTTTAGAGCATTTTCATCACCTCAAAAAGAAACCCCTTAATCCTTTAGCTATCACCACTATAAACCCCTATCATCTGGCACCCAACCCTAAGTCACCACTCTACTACTTTCTGTCTCCATAGGTTTTCCTATTACAGACTTTCACATAGATAGAATATGCTTTTATGTGGACTTTTGGACTGGCTTCTTTCACCTAGCACAATGTTTTCACAGCTAATCCCAGTTGTAGCATGTGTCATACTTCATTTATTTTTATAGCCAAATGATATTTCATTTTATAAGCATACTACATTTTATGTATCCTTTCCTCCACTGACAGACATTTTGGCTACTGTGAATAATGCTGCTATAAACGTTCATGTACAAGGGTGAGCATGGTGGCTTATGCCGGTAACCTCAGCACTTTGGGAGGCTGAGGCAAGAAGATCGCTTGAGCCCAGGAGTTCGAGACCAGTCTGGACAGCATATTGAAAACCCGACTCTACACAAAATAAAAAAAGATTAGTGGGATGTGGTGGTATGCACCTGTAGTCCCAGCTACTCTAGAAGCTAAGGTGGGAGGACAAGAACTCACTCGTCACCCAGGCTGCAGTGAGCCAAAATCGTACCACTGCACTCCAGCCTGAGTGACAGTGAGTCCCTGTCTCAAACAAACAAACGAAAATTCATGTATAACTTTTTATGCGGACATATGTTTTCATTTATCTTGCATAAACACCTAGAAATGGAATTACTGGTAATCTATGTTTAATCATTAGAGGAAATGCCAGACAGTTTTCTAATGTGACTGGACAATTTTACATGCCCATCAGCAATTCATGAGGGTTCCAATTTCTGTACATTCTTAGCAACATTTGTTATTATCTGACTTTTTAAACATGGTCATCCTAGTGGGTGTGAAGTGGCATCTTCCTATGGTTTTGTTTTGCATTTTTCCGATGACTAATGAGGTTGAACATCTTTTCATTTGCGAATTGGCTGTTTGTATGTCTTCCTTGGAGGAATGTGTATTCAGGTACTTTGTCCATTTCTTAGCTGGTTTATTTGTTTTTTATTGTTAAGCTGTAAGAGTTCTTTAAATATTCTATATAAAAGTCCCTTATCGTGTATATTATTTGCATATATTTTCTCCCATTCTGTGGTTTGTCTTTTTAAATTCTTGATAGTGTCCTTTGAAGCATAATGCTTATGAAGTCCAGTTTAGCAATTTTTTCTTTTCTTGCTCATACTTTTGGTGTCATATTGAAAAATCGAAGGTCATGAGACTTACTGTTTTGTTTTCTTCTAATAGTTTCAACTTCTATATTTAAATATTTGATATATAATATCTTGAATTAATTTTGCATATGGTAGGAAGCAAATGTCCAACTTCATTCTTTTGCCTGTGACCATCTAGCTGTCCCAGCACCATTTGTTGAAAATAGCATTTTTCCCCATTGAATGTTCTTGGCATTCTTGTCAAAAACTTATTGACTGGATATATAGGTTTATTTCTGGACTCTCAATTCTATTCCATTAGTCTATATGTATATTCTTGTGCCAGTAGCACACTGTTTAATTACCATTGCTTTGCGACGAGTTTTGAAATTGGAAAGTATGAATCTGCTTACTTTGCTCTTCATTTTTTAATTATTTTGGCTATTCTGCATTGCTTGCAATTTCATATGAAATTTAGAATCACCTTGTCAATTTCTGCAAAAAGTTTGTTGTTATTCTGTTAAGAATTGCATCGATTCTGTAGATAAGTTTGGGAAGTACTGCTATCTTAAAAATACTGGTATTTTAATAAATAAATAATTGCTATCTTAACGATGAATAATAATGAATAACAAACATTCATTGTCATTCTTATTATATATCCAAATAATGCATAATTCAAGAATCCAAACAATAAGTAAACCTTGCAACCCATAAGTTTAGATTTTTTTAAATTCCTTTCACTATATTTAAGTTTTCAAAGTATACATTTAGCACTTCTTTTACTTATTTCTAAGAATTTTTTTTATATTAGAGTAAGTGGAATTATTTTCTCAATTTCATTTCCAGGTGGTTAATTCCTAGTATATAGAAATAAAATAGATCTTTTTATATTAATCTTCTATACTACAACCTTGTTTTTATTTGCTCTTGTAAACTTGTGATAGTTTTTAGTGGGTTTCTTAGGATTTTCCATATATATACAACATCATGTCATCTGCAAAGAAAACTAGTTTTACTGCTTCCTTTCCAATATGGATGCTTTTTTTTTTCTTGCCGACTTGCCATGCCTTGAATCTCTAGCGTGATACTGCCTAAAAGTGGTGAGAGCAAATACCCTTTCTTGTTATTTTGCATGATGTTGACTGTGAGATTTTCGTAGATGCCCTTTATCTGGTTTAGGAAGTTGTCTCTGTCAAGAATACTTGAATGGACCTCTCCATTCTCCTGATCCACTCTGGGCAGTTGCATTCCAGGCAAGCCGCATAGCAGTTGTTCTGGTATTTCCCTTCATAGTCATCCTTAAAATTTTACTGACATTTTTCTAGAATTGATCATTTTTTTTTTTTTTTTTTTGCTGAACACTACCTCTGTCTCTCTAAATTTACTTCCTTATTTGTTCAAGTATATCCTCCAGTAGCTTCCCATGAATTAGTAACTGACATATATTTCTACATTTCTAAAAATGACCTTATTCTCATTCTTGATTGATAATTTGGCTGACCATAAAATAATTCATCAAATATCATTTTCATTAAGAATTTTGAAGACACTACTCCAAGGTCTTCTATCACTCATTAGAGCTTTTGAGAAGGCTAATGCAATTCTGATTTCCTATCTCTTGTTGGTGACCTTTGTTATTTTCTCTAGAAGCTTTTTCTTTATACTTGTTATTGTGAAATGTTATATTTTATGTGATTTGTGAGGTCTTCAATTATTTTTTTATGGGCCACTTGTGCTGGACACCTTCGATTTGGAGATTTATGTCTTTCTAAAAATTGTTTTTTTATAGTTCTTGATAATATATTTTATTTTCTCTTTTCTCTACATATTTTGTATAAAATAGTTCCTGAACCTCATGAATTTTTTCTTTCTTTTCTATATTTCCTATATTTATATTTTTGTATGTCTGCATCCGTGTGTGTGTGTTTGTGTGTGTGTGTTAACTTTTGGTCCTTGACTTTATCTTTCTATCTTTTTATAATGTTATTTATTTCTATCATAGTTTTGTTCTTTTTTCCTTTCCATAGCATCCTACTCTTGTAATATCTCATTGAGAATATTAGCTTATTTTCAAATTTTAAAAAAATATTTCCTGTATTATCAGTTTCCAATGGGTATCTTTGTTTTTGTATTTGTTATAGTAACTCCTTTTTATTACTTTATTGTTTTAATATTGTTTTAGTGAGGTTTGCAGAGGAAGAAAAATAATGTGCGATCAGTCACTTTTTTAAAAAATGTACTGGGTTAAATAGTATCCCCCTATAATACATGTCTTCTCAGAACCCATGAATGTGGTCTTATTTTTAAATTGCAGAGGTAATCAACTTAAAATTAGGTCATACTAGAGTGGAGTGAACTCTAAATATAGTATGACTGGTGCCATTATAAAAAGAGGGTAGGTCAGGCACAGTGGCTCATGTGTGTAATCCCTTTGGGAGGCCTAGGCAGGTAGATCACTTGAGTTCAGGAGTTTGAGCAACATAGGGAAACCCTGTCTCTACTAGAAATAACAACAACACAACAAAAAGTCAGCCAGGCCAGGTCATGGTGGCATGCATCTATAGTCTCAGCTACTGAGGAGGCTGAGACAGGAGGACTGCTTCAGCCCAGGAGGTTGAGGGTACCGTAAGGTGTGATCACATCACTGTGCTCCCGAGCCTAGGCTGCAGAGCAAGACCCTATCAGGAGAAGAAGAAAAAGAAGACGGAGAAGGAGGAGGAAGAAGAAGAGGGTGGCAGCAAGGAGTAGGGATATTGGGACACAGAGATACATACCCACACAGGAGAAAAGGAAGGAATGTGAAGACAGAGGCAGAGATTGGAGTGATATGTCTATAAGCCAAGGGACACCATAGATTGCCAGCAATCACCAGAAGCTAGAATAGACGAAGAACGATCCTGCTCTAGAGCCTCAGAGGAAACATGGCCCTGCTGACATCTTGATTTCAGGCTCCTGTCCCCAAGAACTAGGAGAAAATAACTTCCTGTTGTTATAAGTCACCTGGTTTCTATACTTTCTTAAGGCAGTCTTAGGAAACAAATACACTCTTCCTCATTAAAGATGGATGTAGAATTTGGCAGACACAGAAGTATTAATTTGCTTTTTAAAACGTTGTCTCAGATTAGTTTTTTTTTAAACCTTCCTTTTTTGAGAAACAGAAAATTAAGATAATATAGAGTCTAGCGCCTCTTCCCTATAATCATGACCAATGTTGTCAAAGTTTGGCTGCCCTGCCCTGTTCAGTGGTTTCTCCTGGCCTGTCAGTTCAAGCAACACTAGCAATATTTTCCACCCAATGATACATGAGTAGAATAAAACAGTTCTTCCTGTGGTGCTAATTGAAAATGAAATTATAGTTTTATATATTTAACTAATTGGAAGTGTAGCTAATGACTGCATATATAATTTGGGGGTCTGGGCAGTTTGAAGGCTTTTTTTGCTAAATCAGATTGGCATTCATTTTTCTTTTATGTCTAAGAATTTGTTCAGCTCTGCTACTAATTTACTTAAATATTTTTGTTTCAAGACTAGTGAGAGATAGAAGGAAATATAGAAAACTAAAAAGAAAGCCTGAAAAGAAAGTTTAAGAAAGAAATACTCAACTCTCTAGCAGATGCCACATAATCCAAGTTAAATATTATCTAGAAACTGTTTTATGTGGAGGGAATTAATGTCATCTCTGGTGTCTTAAATGCTGTGAGACACCAAATTGCAGTAGGCTCATGACGGCACTGGAAGTGAGGAAATGGATATGTGTAGAGTGCTCTACTCTATCAAGAAGTTTTGTTTCAAAAGGAAGGGAACGGGCAGTTATAATGTTTTCAGAACACAAGTGAGCAAGTGTTTATACTCAGAAGAGAAAGTGTCTGAAAGAGCCAGTAGAGCTGAGGAAGCTGAAAATACAGGACAAAGGGAAAGATCAAGATAAGATAAAGAGATGTAGCAATAGCAATAGAGTTAGAGAGCCAATAAAAAGGAAGAGAGGAGAGAGAAAAAAGATTGGTAGGGAGATTTTCTTGAGTGAGAGGGTGTACAAATATCTAGAGAACAACATCAATTAGCGTCAGCTTTGGACATAAACACAGCCCCTGAGACTAGAAAGAGAAATAACTGATGTGGATGCAGCTTTGTTTTCATTAGAGTTAAGTGAGGAGGGACAGGAAATTGAGAACTCTTGACTTTCTGTGCAATTAGAAGACAAAATCAGGTGCTGAGTGCATTTATAGAAAGAAACTAAATAAGCTGAAATTATTTTACCTCGAAGTCAAAGTAGGAATAAAATGACAAAATAAGCAAGTGCTCTAAGAGCTCTCTTTAAAACAACATGGAAAGAGAATCATTGAGTAACATCCAGTGTCCTAAACACATGCTTCTTAGTAGGCCATTAACAGAATTTATGGATTCCACGCAGCCCATCCATCTTTTATTTTTAGTTCATTTACAAAACAATTAATGACAGGTACAGACTGTGGTTTCAGATGCTAAGAGACTGGTAGGTTCTGCTATTTTATCTCTGAAGGCTGTAAGTATCCTGTTTTGGTTGGAAAAAAATAGTGCTTCCTCTAAAAGACATCCACTGAGGATGTGGCTTTTTGAGGTACAGTTTTACTTTTATTTGCCTAAGTGCTTGTTCTTCAGAGTGTAAGAAAAAGCTGCATGGAAATTATATTTGACTTCATCTTGTCACACTGTCTTATTTCAAAGAAAAAATACAAGATGTAGCTTCTGTAGATAAAAGTTCTGACATCAATTTCTAAATTCAGTAAAATACAGATAAGTTACTTACTGAAGTATTTTATATCAAACTGCTTATTTAGAAAAGAAAGTGCTTTCATCAGCTAAGCATATAATTTATTCAATCCTCTCAA
>NW_022436947.1:40932524-40943977 GCF_009761245.1 Sapajus apella
TAATGGCACAGGTACAATTTTTGTATTCAGCTTAGGCACATAGCTACTTGTAGCTGGCTCTGTTTCCAAGTGATATCACACAGTAATTGATATGAGCCAATCCAAACTTGAATGACAACTCTTGTCTATTTCTAGCAAGTTGATCAATCCTATCATTATGCTGAACTACTTTGTGATGCTTTTCTTCCTGTCCATTGGGTTAATATGAAACAGCAGAGTTTCATTAAATGCGGTATTTGGCTGGGTGTGGTGGCTCACACCTGTTATCCCAGCACTTTGGGAGGACAAGGTAAGTGGATCACCTGGGGTCAAGAGTTTGAGACCAGCCTGGCCAATCTGGTGAAACTTTGTTCCTACTAAAAACTAAAAAATTAACTGGGCATGGTGGCAGGTACCTGTAATCCCAGCTATTCAGGAGGCTGAGGCAGGAGAATTGTCTGAACCTGAAAGGTGGAGGTTGCGGTGAGCCAAGATCACGCCACTGTACTCCAGCCTCAATGACAGAGTGACTCTATCTCAAAAAAGAAAAAAAAAAAAAGTGGTATCTGTCTTCTTGGTTTTTATTTTTTCTACCAGTGATTATTTCTGAATGCATTTTAGTTCTGCAAATTGTAGCACAATGTCAGGATCAAGAATGTTAAGGAAAGATGAAAAATATAAAATTATGGAAATGATTCTAGTCACACTTAAGGACTTTTATTGTACTTACACAAATAAGACTTCTTTAACTCAAAAATCAAATAGAAATTGAGCATTCTGATTACCGTTGAAATAGAAGAACTGAGTATTTTAAGTGCCCATTTTCTTAAAATAGCAGGGTAATATCAAGGCATTTCGATGTTTACTGGGAGGTGGAAGAAGCAGTATGTGGGCTGAAAGATCTTATATACTTCATTCAACATATTAATTGATAATAAAACATTACATTCATATTTTATAATTTTGATTTTATACTAGATGTATTGTTTTTCTTTAAAAAGAAAAACTGTAACAAGTTATTTTTAAAATGTTACACAATAGAAATTTCCTTTTAAGTATGTAATTATAAAACCAAGTGGAAAGTAACAAATATTTATCATAATATATTACATAGTTTGTAACCATACAAGAGTACATACACATTGGACATCAATAATGTTATTGTTGTTGAATTCTTAACTACTTTCCATGTTTAAAAGTAGTTTCATAAACATGGTATGCAAACTGAGTTTTGTGTTCATAGCCAAGAAACCTAAACAAGCCATAAATGTGTCACTTATGTTGATTAACACAGTTGTACATACCTAAATACTTGATAATAATGCACATAAAATTATTAACTTACTGGTTTGTAATAATTTGGGTATACGCTCAGTTTTTAAAACAGAAAGCTCATTTTGGTGGTCCTGCATTCTTGGGCAATGCTGGACCCACTGATTACTCCTAAGAGCACATCAATATATGTTACCAAGAGTATTTATCAAAATTTGTATGTTTTGATACATTCATAAAACATTCCAAATTATTAGCATTTTGGTTTGTCTTCTAGAGCCTTCTTGTTCAAATATGTTCTCTGAATCAGCAGTATCTACCACTTCTGGGAGCTTGCCAGAAATACAGAATCTCAGGCCCCACCTCAGCCTTGCTGAATTGTGGTTTACATTTGAACAAGATCCCCAGCACAGGTGATTTGTGTGCACGTTAAGAACTTGAGCAGAGCAGAGCAAGGAATTTAAAACCTAGTATATTGGAAGGTTTAAAGGTCTCAGGTGGTGTAGAAAATAAATAAATTTCAAGGAAAGGTATCCCAAATCATATTCAACTTTACTTTTTCACATCTTAAATTCTTTTTAGAATCCATATGTTGCAATTTGGCCTTTGACTGAGTCAGTTAAATGAACAGGCACAGTGCAGAATTTTGTAAGAAATAAGAGACTTTATTATAAAGCACTGCAATTTGGAAAATTGTTTTGAAAATAGAAAAAGATATGAAATGATATTAGCAATATGTTTTCTGGTTAATTTTTTCAGCATTTTAAATCACAGTTTCAATAATATTCGATATGTCACTGAATCAAAGGCAAAAATCCCTAAATAATGAAGTGATTGAGTACTCCATTCACTTTCTTTGCATGAGTTGAAAAGATTTCCAAATCTAAAGTAGCTGTAATTCAGTGGAAAGTACACAGGACTTGGTCCTATTTCAACAATTGTCTAAACTTATGTGCTGGAAGTTTTCCTACCATCAGATATTGAGTTCTCTATAAACATTCTTTGAATAAATGAATTTGTGAGAAATCAGAGACAAAGACTATTCTTTCTAGAATATACTGTAACAGGAAAAGATAGAAGGCAATATCCCAAGGGAAGATATATTCAAAATATTTTTGGCTATTTATTAATCCAGAGAGCCAATTTGTTATTTTAAAATAAAAATTGCATTATCAAGAAGAAAGCATACTCATATTTGCTAATCAGCACATTCTCTTGCTGGAGTAAATATATGTCAGAAACAATGTTGTAATCAGAAAGTTACTGTGAAACCAAAACATTAGATGAATGATTATAATGGCTAGTGAAAAACCAATACATAGCTTTTTGCCTAAGATTATACTAAACCCACAGAAAAGATGCTGGTTTTCGTGAGTTCAGGGCACCTCTTCATCAGTTATAGAGATATTTTGTTACTATTTGCCCTCTGATTCTTGTCGTTTCTTTCTTTAGGAAAAAATGCTTGAAATGAAAGCAAGAATGGATTAAAGGAGGCCAATTAGGACCCAATTGCCACTGTGTGTGTGTGTGTGTGTGTGTGTGTGTGTACACAAGTGACCTTGAGTACAAATTTGGCTTGGACAAACTTCATTTACTCCTGTTTAGAATTTGTCCAGGATTTTTTATTTTTATCAAAGTATTTGTATTCATATTTGCATTAAAATAATCAGAGATGAGTTTATTAGATCTACTCTTTATATTCTCAGCTTCTGTAAGGCATATGGTTATATCTTTAAAACAATATGCAATAACTACCTATCTTTTCTAGAATCTTTCCATATTTAGTAAAACCAGCATCTTCCTTCCAGACAGCATATAGCATGCTCACTGAGAAAACCAACCACACTTGGAAATGAGTGGCTAGGACAGTCAACTCTTTGCAGTTTCAGGTGGTGATGGGAGAAGTTTTGAAGCCACAGCCTCTACCGGACACTTGGAAACTGGCCAGCTCTGTCATAGCAAATGCCACAGTCCAGATGATGCATGAAGATACCAGTCAACAGTCAGCAGGATGAATAGGAAATATGGCAAATGAAAGGCTAGCTATACATGATATTTCTACTATATGATGTAGAGACTACTTTATAATCTCTTGCTGCAATAGTTTTGTCATTTATTGTAACTCTATAATTTTATTTTATTGTTTGGTAAAGCTTTTTTAGTTTGCAATAGATTTTGGTAGCAATGAACTCAAAACATAAAAAGCAAGTATTATAGCTTAGATATTTGACTCTCCAAACCTTATGTGGAAATTTAACTCACAATGATGGAAGCGGGGCCTAGTGAAAGATGTTTGGGTCTTGAGGGCAGATCCATTATGAATGGCTTGTTGTGCTCATCATGGTAATAAATGAGTTCTCACTCTATTAGTTCCCAGGAAAGCTGGTTGTTAAAAAGAGCCTGGTACCTCCTTGCCATTGCTTCCTCTCTTGCCATGGGATCTCTACCCAGCAGCACCGCTCTGTTTTTAGTGTGACTGCAAGCCATCTGAGGCCCTCATCAGAAGCAGATGCTGGTGTCAGGCTTCTTGTACAGCCTGCAGAACTATGAGCCAAATAGATTTCTTTTCTTTATAGATTATGCAATCTCGGGTATTCCTTTATAGCAACACAAATAGACTGAGACAACATGTTTAATAAAAAATTTAGTACTGGTTACCTGTAGTTCCAGCTACTCAGGAGGCTGAGGCAGGAGGATCACTTGAACTCCCAGGAGCTCAAGGCTGCCATGAGCCACGCTTATGCCATTTCACTCCAGCCTGGGCAACAGAACACACACACACACAATTTCTACTGAACATCCATTTCCACTTTTAAAACATGTGAGTAATATAAATTTGCACAAAAAAAGTCTATCAATGATTAGCATTCGCTGTAGGGACCACAGTAAAATCAGTAGTCATTAGAAAACCAGAAAACACAAATCACTGAGAAATCATCAATATCTTTTTAAAAGTCAATCATTATTTTAAGAAGAATGTTTTCAAAGACAACAATTTAATACCTGCGGCTGTTACATTCCATTTTTAAAAGCATGAGTTTTTATTTACAACAGTGTTCTTCTAAATAATTTATTTTCAATCCCAATTTTTAGGCATATATAGAAAGCAAAGCAAATAGCTCTGACACCAGTTTCATGTAAGTGTAATTATATGCTTCAAAGAAATTATGTTAGTTGAATCCAATAATGCTTAAGAATTTTTTTCCAGCCAATTCATGAAATCAAAATCAAATCAATAAAAAATTTTAGAGAAGGTGAATATTTGCCATTTACAACATGACATAAATGTAAAGTCAGTTTAAAAGCCCAACATTTAAGGTACATTTAGATACATTAAGATACAGTTTTTAAAGGTTCATTTTTACAGTGATAATACGAGTATAAATTTTGGTGGAGCCAGGTTTGTGGCAAACACAATGTTGCAGCTAAGAAACCTATTGTATTAACTGGCCATGCCACATTAACACTAATGCTCCATAATAAATCACCCCCAAATTCAACAGTTTAAAACATTTACCTTCGTGGCAATGTGATGACCAGCTAATATCTGAATCAATAATTAAGAGTGAGATGATGGTAGCTCAGAGGAGGACAAGAGTAAGGGCTTGGGTGGTAGTGAGAAGTAAGTGAATTTAAATATATGGGTAGGCTTTGCATCAGACTGTAGCAGCTGAGTCCGTTGATCTGAGCTCCATTCAGCTGACATGATAGTCCATGTGTTTATCATTCTTCTCATGGTACCAGTGCTCTAGACCAGGACCTGTTCTTCTCATGGTGATAGCAAAGGCTTAAGAGAGCAAGCACAATTACTGAAGACTTCAAGCCTAGGCTCAGAAATATTAATAGCACACTGTCACATCTGTCTATATGACACTGGCCAAAATAAACCAAGGGATGGGGAAGTACAATCTGCTTAGGATGCCAAGGGTATGGATACAAAGAAGGATGCAAAGACTTGAGCTAATCTAGTTCAGTCTACAAATTCCTCTGGCAACAATGAGCTCAAAAACAGACAAATACTGTATTTGGGGCCAGGTGCTGTGGCTCATGCCTGTAATTCCAGCACTTTGGGAGGCTGAGGCAGGAGAATTGCTTGAACCTGGGGGGCGGAGGTTGCAGTGAGCCAAGATTGTGCCATTGCGGGCCAGCCTGGGCAACAAGAGCGAAACTCTGTCTCAAAGGAAAAAAAAACACACACATATAATGTATTTGGAAGTAGTTGTAGTAGACACATAATTAATTGCAAACTGAAAAAGTACAATGTTCTATAATTAACAGAGAATGTAGGTGTCAAAACTTACACATTTTTATATGTTTACAAAGTAGGTAAAGTACAAAATTCTTGTGATAAAACTGATCTTAAATAAGTTATAACATACTTCAGCGTGGCAGTACATGCTTTTTCTCTTTGCTCCTCATCATCAATAGGAGTTTAAGAAATATTTGAGACTTGGAAGAATTAGTTTGTATAACAACCTAAAAGGCCTACAGTGAATTGAACTTCTTTAAAAAAAAAAAAAAAAAGGCAAAGCCTCTAAATTTTGGCTCATTTTGTTTAAAATTAAATTTGGAAATCTTTAATTAAAATGTTCTGCAAATAGAGCAATAAAAAAAACTGCAACTTCTTAGGCTTATAGAAAAGAAAATGGAAAACAAGGCTTAAAACAGAAATGTATCTGCATAAGCAAGGTAAAGACTGAATAAATTAAGAAATCAGAGCAGGAATGATGTACATAATTTTGGAATACTATAATTGTTTTTTAAATACTTAAATTTGTGGGATGAACTTTTGGTGTAGATCTTTTTAACATTAATTTATAATTTCTACTAAAATTGAATCAAACACCTATAGATTTAAACTTGGTGAAACATAAAAAAAGAACACTTATTTGACAAGTTATTTTCTTATGAAATACATATCAAAGAAAGATTTTTTAAATGCAGACAATAAGATAAAGCCTGCCAAAATATCTAGGCTGAAATATTTGTACATTTGAACGACAAAAAAAAAAATAGCCTCAGTTTAGCAAAATTTGCTCAGGTCTTACTGGGCATCTTATATCTAAAAAGAGAATATTTGTTGTTTTTTGTTTGTTTGTTTGTTTTTGAGATAGAGTCACACTTTGTCACCCACTAGAATGCAGTGGTGAGATCTTGGCTCACTGCAACCTCTGCTTCCTGAGTTCAAGCGATTCTCTTGCCTCAGCCTCCCGAGTAGCTGGGATTACAGGCACGCACCACCATGCCCAGCTAATTTTCGTATTTTTAGTAGAGACAGGGTTTCCCCTTATTGGCCAGGATTGTCTCGAACTCCCATCCGCCCGCTTCAGCCTACCAAAGTGCTGGGATTATAGGCATGAGCCACCAGGCCTGGCTAAGAGAATAGTTGCTTAACTCAAAATATAATGGTCCATATAGAACTTCAACCTAAATTGTCAAAAATTCCAAATTAATTAGCTGTAAGATACAACTTTGAAGAAGATTATAGGCAATTTTATGAAAACTGAAAATAAACTATTAAAACATAAATCATTAAGAAAAATCTCAGTGGCATTATATATAGAAACATATAACAAACTGCTTAAAGAACATGAATAGTTGGCAGGGTGCAGTGGCTCATGCCTGTAATCCTAGTACTTTGGGAGGCCAAAGTGGGCAGATTGCTTGAGGTCAGGAATTGGAGACCAGCCTGGCCAACATGGTGAAACCACATATCTATTAAAAATATAAAAATTAGCCAGGCATGATGGCAGGCACCTGTAATCCCAGGTACTCTGAAGACTGAGGCAGGAGAGCCACTTGAACCCGGGAGGTGGAGGTTCCAGTGAGCCAAGATTGCACCATTGCACTCCAGCCTGTGCGACAAGAGCAAAACTCCATCTCAAAAGAAAAAAAGAAAGAAAGAAAGAAAAAGAAAGAAAGAGAACATATGAATAGTTTTCAAGAATAATTATTCTGCTATTTTTAACATTAATATAAATCAATAAAATCAATGTTAAAATTTTTGCTTTATGAACATGAACACATGCCACTTTTCATTTTTAGAAATTATTTTACAGTATCAGCATAATAATTTTATGTAAAGAGAGAAATATTTAAAAATACGTAATTTCTGGGGAGGCCTCTTTCATACTCACACATTTCCTAGATCGAGATTTAAATAAATGGTCAAACCTGTATTTCGGTAGGCTAGGCATAACATAATAGTAGCAAAAACTGCACAGATGGTAGTTGTCAGAGAGAAATGTAGATAGAGTTTAATGATTTTTAAGTAAAATCAACAGGGTATGAAGTAGACAATGCTACGTTTTACATGTTGATGTGTGGAACTAGTTGTTTAGTAGAAGGTGTTGACTGTCATCGGATGAAAATTTAAAAGGAGGCAAAAAGAGGTACAGTTTGGCCAGAAACCAGTTTTCCAGTGGAGAGATTCAGGAGACATTGACACATAGGTCTGAAGCCCACAGAAGTCAGCTATTGACATAAATTGAACAGACAGCATCTTGAAATAACCACTGTGAGGGTTAATATTGAGTGTCAACTTAATTGGATTAAAGGATGCAAAGTATTGTTCCTGGGGGTGTCTGTGAGGGTGTTGCCAAAAGAGATGAACATTTGACTCAGTGGACTGGGAGAGGCAGACCCATCCTCATTCTGGGTGAGCACCATCTAATCAGCTGCGAGTGTAAAAGCAGGCCTGAAAAGAGCAGACTTGCTGAGTCTTCTGGCCTCCATTGTTCTCCTGCGTTGGTTGCTTCCTGCCCTTGAACATCAGCCTCCAAGTTCTTCAGCTTTTAGACTCTTGGACTTACACCAATGACTTGCCAGGGGCTCTTGGGCCTTCAGTCATAGACTGAAGGCTGCACTGTCGGCTTCCCCATTTTCCAGGTTTTAGGACTCGGCCTGGCTTCCTGACTCAGCTTGCAGACAGCCTATTGTGGGACTTCACCTAAGGCAAATCTTGTGGGTCAATTCTCCTAATAAACTCCCCTTCATCTATTCATCTATCCTATTAGTTCTGTCTCTTTAGAAAACTCTGACTAATACACTTTTTAAAGGCATTTCTCTTATGAAATGTACGGAGTTCAATTCATTGAAATCTCTGAATGTAATTATTTTAGGTGTTTTGAAAAAATATTAAGTAAAAGATAATATATTCTGTATTTGCCTTGTTATGATAGACTAGTAACAAGTTAATAAACAAGAAAGAAAAAATACTCACTATATATTAGTTATCTGTGATATTAAGGCAAATCAATGAAGCCCCCAGTAAGAAATATAGAGAAAGGCAATTTTATAATTCCATTTACCCAGCAAACATAATGTATAATTCAACTAAACAATAAATCCACTGGAATTTAGCACACGGATGAAATTAAAAATTAATATATTTGCATTTTATATTGATTTATTACTCATGAGAAAACTATGTTGTCATTTACACTACATACATTTAAATCCCAGCTCATATAATACACCAGTTGAAAATGTATAGATACAACAGATAAACTAAGGCAATCTGGCATTTTAACATTGAAAAAGACTATTTCAAATTTGTCACATGGTTCACTTTGTAATCATCCGATATATTTAGCAAAGCATTAGATATTGCTTTAGTACAAACTAGGTTATTCATTTGCATAATCTTATAATTACTAAATCCATGTTTTTGTGTTTTGTGTTTTTTAAGATCTTTTGAGGTCTTATTCAGTTATTTGAATCTTGAAATTTCTGTGTGAGTGCGTATGTGTATATTTTGAAAAATCTTTGTGGAAAATACGTTGTAGAATCCTGCAGTAATATAACATCTAAATTTATAGGCTAGGAATTGGTCTCATTACATCTGAAGAACTCTGAATACCTCTTTTTTTTTGAGACGGAGTCTTGCGCTGTTGCCAGGCTGGAGTGCAGTGGCGCAATTCTGGCTCACTGCAACCTCCGCCTCCTGGGTTTAAGCGATATTTCCACCTCAGCCTCCCGAGTAGCTGGGACCACAGGCGCGTGCCACCACACCCAGCTAATTTTTGTATTTTTAGTAGAAATGGGGTTTCACCATGTTGGCCAGGATGGTCTCTATCTCTTGACCTCGTGATCCGCCCACCTCGGCCTCCCAAAGTGCCGGGATTACAGGCGTAAACCACCGCGCCCGGCCTAAATACCTCTTTTTATTGGAGACATTTAGATATTTAGTCTGACTAGATATCAGTAAGTGCAGGTAATCAAGTGCTTCACAGATAACTAAAAATAGAACAAAAAACCAAGGTAAATGGAAACAGAATCAACTGGATTCTAACAATTGTTAGAAAGCTAATTCTAAAATTAACATGAGGCTTTATTTTCCTAAACCTTTTAAAATATGTCAGTCATACTACTTGGTGAACTCATCTTTCATGCCTTGAAAAATAACACGCTCATTATAACATTAGAAGACATCAGAAACATCCGCTCTTTGCTCCTGGTGAGGACATCCCTTTTCCCATCCTACCCCCAGCTAACTGTTACCCAGGTTTTTCTCTTACTTTATATTTACCTCTCCTTTTCCTTTAATTCTTAGCTGGTGCACACCAGACCTTATTGTTCACTGAGAAAAATGACTACAGGGAAACTTACTCACATTTCCTGAAGCAAATCTATTTATTTTCTCCACCATTCCTACTCATACAAAAGAACTAAACTGTGCTATCAAATCTACCCTCAAGAGCATACAGATATTCTCCATTATTTCTATGTTAAAAATCCCTTCCCTCACCCCATATTTCCTCTAGTTATTGGCCTATATTTTATTACTTTCCACAGCAAAAATTCTTGATTTAGTTGCCTGACTTACTGTTTTCAACTCCATTTGTCCAATTCATCGATCAAACTACACATATTTGATTTTATTCTCCTTTCCACTAACTTTATTCTTTCCAAGGTCACCAACCACTTCAGAGTTGCCTATTTCAATAGGAAATTCTGTGTTTAGCCTATTTGGTAATGCTGTTCTTCCAGAAACTTCCCTCCTGGATTCCTGGATCTAATAGTTTCAGGCTTTTCCCCCTACATTATTATGTGCTCAAACTCAGTCTCTGATTTGCATCCTTCTGCTACTTCTGATTGAAAATTTAGCTTTCTCTCCTCTTTACTGTTGACATCTTCTTCCTAGTTGTCCCTTTCTTTCCTGTGGCTGTAGATGGCATTGTTGTGCTCCCATGTTCCAAGTCTCACTCTGAGGTCAGACCTATCTCCTTGTTCTGAACATTAGACTCAGGTGTTCAACTGCCTGACATCTTCTCTTAGATTCCTAATTGGGTTGAAACGTACAACCATAGCTGATTATTACCTCTATTGATCTATTCCTCTACCTGTTAAAAAAAATGGCTTTGCCAGTTAGTTAAAAAACATATGTGTATCTATTGTATATATATATAGATAGGTACATTATGTGTATATGTGTGTGTGTGTGTGCGTACACACACACACACACACACACACACACACACACACACACGCTTGATTCCTCCCTGTTCCACACCACCATCCCTGATTGATGCCCAATTGACCCTTAGGTACTATTGGTTCTAACTCTGAACTACCACTTCCCTAATTGTAAGTTATCTTCTGATCTTTTCTAAAATACTGCAAGAACTTTATAATTGCAATCTCTGCTTTCATTATTAATTTTTCTATTCTCCAAATTGTGGCAACAGTGATCTTTTAAAATAAATCAGATTACATCCATTCTCTGTTTAACCTCCTATAATGGTTCTTATTGTGTCTTTTCACAATCAAGCCCCTAATTCCTCTGCAAACATAGGTCTTCTGTATCCTCTCTTGCTTACACTCCATGCTTCAGCCCCCTGGCCTCCACTCTGCTCCTCTAGTGTCCACCTTACCTTTTTCAACTTGAAAAGCTCTTCTTGGCCGGGCGTGGTGGCTCAAGCCTGTAATCCCAGCACTTTGGGAGGCCAAGGCGGGTGGATCACCAGGTCAAGAGATCGAGACCATCCTGGTCAACATGGTGAAACCCCGTCTCTACTAAAAAAAATACAAAAAATTAGCTGGGCATGGTGGTGCGTGCCTGTAATCCCAGCTACTCAGCAGGCTGAGGCAGGAGAATTGCCTGAACCCAGGAGGCGGAGGTTGCGGTGAGCCGAGATCGCGCCATTGTACTCTAGCCTGGGTAACATGAGTGAAACTCCGTCTCAAAAAAAAAAAAAAAA
>NW_022436947.1:40944077-41048865 GCF_009761245.1 Sapajus apella
AAAAAAAAAAAAAAAAAAAGCTCTTCTTTCCATCCCTGCCCATCATCAGGCTCATTCTCATGAAAACGTCCTTTAGATTTCAGCTCAAACATCCCCTTCCTATAAGATTTAAAGTGGGCTCTTCCTACTGTTCTTTATCTTCTCACCCTGGCTATTTTGCTCTACACTTATCACCATCTGAAAGCACCCTATTTGTTTTCTTGTTTACCGTGGATTATTTAAACGTCCATTTGGGTTGATGCTCTGCAACAACAGAAGCATTGTCACTTCGGATGTTCCTAGACGTAGACCACTGCTCACCCTGTATACCATTTGAGAAGTAATTGCTAAATACATAGACAATTAAATAAATAGATTGTTTATACAGCATATTTGTTATATACAAAGGGCCAAGGATTTTGAAATTGGATGACATCACAATTTAACTCAAACTGAGTGGTCCAACACCCTCAACTCTCTAGAAAATCTGGAAAACATTAATAATCCATGGAGACACAGAACAATAGCACGGTCGAAAAGAATAAAAGTAAAACAAATATATTAAGTTGTGAGGGACACATTATTTTCCTTTTCTGAGAAATTACAAAGAAATGCATATATAACTACAGAAATCTTAGAATATATTTATGAGGAAAATAATCAAGAATCCATAAAATCCCCTCATTTTGTTAGGACCTCGTAAATATTTTATTATATAATTTTCAGATTTTTCCCATGGAGATCTATACATAGTTACTGAACTCTTGAAATGTGTTTAGTGCAAATGAAGAGCTGCCTTTTTATCAACCTAAAATTAAAATTGAAGCAATATAAAATATTTCTTCTAATAAACACCACTGTATTGTTTAGTACTACTATATTTCACATTAATTACTGAAAATAAAATGTGTGAATTAAGACACAAAACATATGCTGGATTTTCTTTTTCTTTCTCTCTCTCTTTTTTTTTTTTTTTTTTTTTGAGATGGAATCTCACTCTATCACCCAGGCTGGAGTGCAGTGGCACGATCTTGGCTCACTGCAACCTCCACCTCCCAAGATCAAGCAATTCTCATGCCTCAGCCTTCTCAGTAGCTGAGATTGCAGGCACCTGCCACTATGCCCAGCTAATTTTTGTATTTTTGTTTCGTTGTTTTTGACAGAGAGTCTAGCTCTGTCATCCAGCTGGAGTGCAATGGTGCAATCTTGGCTCACTGCTACCTCTGCCTCCTGGGTTCAAGCAATTCTCCTGACTGAGCCTCCTTAGTAGCTGGGATTACAAGCACTCACCACCACACCTGGCTAATTTTTGTACTTTTAGTAGAGATGGGGTTTCATCATGCTGGTTGAAACTCCTGACCTCAAGTGATCTGCTTGCCTCAGCCTCCCAAAGTGCTGGGATTACAGGTGTGAGCCACTGCACCTGGCCTAATTTTTGTATTTTTAATAGAGATAGAGTTTTGTCATGTTGACCAGGCTGGTCTTAAACGCCTGACCTCAGGTGATCCACCTACTTTGGCTTCACAAAGTGCTGGGATTACAGGCTTGAGCCACCATGCCCAGCCCATATGCTGGATTCTTAAAAGACTTAATTTTTAAAAAAAGGAAAATATTTTACTAATAAATTTTCAATTGATAACATGTTAAAATGATAACATTTTGGATATAATGGCTTAAACATATTTTTAAAATAAATTTAATCTATTTATTTTTATTTTTTCTATGTGCCTATCAGAAAATGTAAACTACATATGTGGCTTATATTTCCACTGAATAGCACTTCTACACTTATATGTACACACATATATAGGTATTTTATAAAATAACTTTTTTAATAAACTACTTCCTTGACTTGACTTTATAGTAAAATAATCCTTTAAGTCAATAAATACAGATCTTTAGCCTTTTTGAGTAATTGCTTAGTATTTCACTGTGTGGAATATTAGAGCCATTCTCAGTGTTTAGATGGTTTCTAAATTTTCATTTTTGTATACAATGCTAGGAGAAATGCATTAAGTGAAACTTTTACTGGTGATGGATAATTATAAGGACTAAGTATCTTCTATGCTGAATTTTAAAAGAATTGGAGAAGGGCATGGCAAATTTTTAGAAAGTCATTTTTATAAAGCATATAAAAGTATATAAACTTATGTACTCTATAAAAGCATATACTTTAGGTCAGGCACGGTGGCTCAGGCCTGTAATTCCAGCACTTTAGCAGGCCAAGGTGGGCAGATCACAAGGTTAGGAGTTCAAGACAAGCCTCAC
The DNA here is from genome assembly GCF_009761245.1 of Sapajus apella. NCBI lineage: Eukaryota > Metazoa > Chordata > Mammalia > Primates > Cebidae > Sapajus > Sapajus apella. Next base: position 40,946,325 of record NW_022436947.1, read on the forward strand.
CAACATAGTAAAACCCCGTCTCTACTAAAAATACAAAAATTAGCCAGGTGGGGTGGCATGCACCTATAGTCCCAGCTACTCAGGAGGCCGAAGCAGGAGAATCAATTGAACCCAGGAGGCGGAGGTTGCAGTGAGCCGAGATCACACCATTGCACTCCAACCTGGGTGACAGAGAGCAACCCCATCTCAAAGAAAGAAAAGTATGAACTTTATATACAGTTGTAGCTTGGTATCCACAGAGGATTGGTCCCAAGAACCCCCAGGATACCAAAATTCACAGATGCCCAAGTCCTTAATGTCAAATGGCTTAGTATTTGCATATAACCTAGGCACATCTTCCTATACACTTTAAATCATCTCTAGATTATTCACAACACCTAATATAAGAGCTACAGCATCACTTCCTTTGCATGGATTCAACATAGTACTCCATGCCTAGCAAATTCAAGTTTTCCTTTGGAACATTGCAGAATTGTTTTCTCCAAATTTTTTTTATTCATGTTGGTTAAATCCACAGATGAGGAACCCACCGATATGGAGAGCCAAATGTACTTTTATAAAATATAATCATTATACAGAGTACATAATATATATGATAAAGATTTCCATGAACAATAATTAAAATATTTAAATGCTAAAACATTTATAATTTTCTTAAAAAATACATTCTATGACTATTTCACCTCCCTGAGAACATCTTACAATTTTTGATGAAATACTGCCATTTTAAACAATAGAATACAAGCTCTTCCATATAAGAGACTGAAATCTCTGGTCTATTTCTGTTATTTCTTCCTGTCTTTGAAGAGATGCCTTGAGTACAGCCTCAGACGACAAAAAGCCAAAAGACTGATACTGTAGGAGCCCCCCTGAAAAAGTGTTTGTCCTCTCTGGGTAATGTCACCCATCTAGGCTCTCGAGAGGGCTTTGCAAAGGAAATGGAATTGTTCTCAGGCCAATTCAGAGAGGTCTTTACTTTCTGAGAGCCAACCTGTTAGAACAATTCCAAGTAGCCAAAATCTATAACAATGTTGTCTCCAGAGAATCATAATACACTCCACATTAGAGGAAATAAACAGAGTGGGATTGTCTTGATTTTCCAAGTATTTTGAGTACTTGATCTGAGTATTGACCATTTGCTCAATATTTCAGTGTTCTATGAATTACATATTCTTAGTGTCCCCAGGCCACTATTAGGTTCCTAGACAGTCAAATATTCAAGTTTAATATAGGGATTATTAGAGATACAGAAAAAATTATTTTATAATATATGAAAAAACTACCATATTTACTAGTCCTAGAAAATCTTTTAGAGTTTGAACCAGTTACGCTACTTACCTTATACATAAAATCATATGACTTTCCTGGGTAAGGGCATTCAGTTTAGTCTTTTTCATTTGTTTGTTTCATCAATAAGGGCTTTGCCTTCTATGTCCTACATTGGAATTTACTGTAATTTCGTTCAATTTATATAGACAGTAGTGGGATCTAAACATATTTTGATTTCTCACAGTTACAAATTTTATATTACTAGGTTGGAAATTCAGTTAGAAGGCACTCCTTTCTACATAATCTCTGTAGTGTCACAGAAGCATCCAGAAGGTCTGTCTTTTTACAGCCCTGCCATGTATTGATTATACATCCAAGGACCTGCCACTAAATCTTTCTGGAAGTTAATTTCCTCATCTATAATATGAGGAAAATAAATCCTGTGCTACCTACCTCACAAGACAGCAACGAGAATCAAGTGGGGTAAAACATACAAATACATTTTGGAAAAAAAAAAAAAAAGAGAGAGAGTGAGAGATCATTTCTGGAAACCTAGAACAACTTTAACAGTCATAACAATAACAAGTCGTCATTTTGTAACTATTTCTTATATTAGCAATCTTATGACTGCAATCAATAGAAATTAACTCAAACTAGCTTAAGAGGGGTCATAAAGTGGAGAGAGGATTGCATTATAGGGATTCAATCGCATCCTGGTATCTGAAACTAGGAGCACATCAAGATCTCAGGAATTACTGGAACCAGTTACCTTTCCTCTCTTCTCTTGTATTTGTTTATCTGAAACATTATTTCTAATATCTAAAGGTATATTTATTCTGCTTATCCTTGAATAAAAATGTGGCTGCTTGCACATGCAGAGCATGTATTTTACAGATTCAGCCACTTCGAGATACAATCTCTATTTAATTTCCAAATACAAATTCCCTGGGAATCTGGTTATATTTCGATTATGTGCCCACATTGAGTTCTATATATTGTGATGATGATCAAGAATAAGATTTTTTAAATGGCTGTTGGGTGAACACTGCTCTTCTCCAATATATTAGAGACCTTTTCTTTTGTTTTATTTTTCCTCCAGAAAAAAAGGTTGTTGAATATAAAATCCCTTAGGTATCCACTATTCCCTTTAACTTTCCAAAGCATTTTCACATGTGAATGAAATGAGAAAATGTATTATCTTAACAGATAGAAACAGAATTTCTCTGAGGGATGGAACTATTTTTGTTGAAAGGGGGAAGAAAGATACTTCGGTAGGCCATTTGAAAGAGAAGAGAGATCTGGAGGGCATAGGTGCCAGCTGAGTCCCAGTAATGAAAGAGCTGCTTAGGGTGCTCCAGTTTAGGAAATGAAAGCCATTGGATTTTGCTCCTAAGAGGACTGGGGAGAAAAAAGAAAGGAAGGAGGAGACCAGGAGGCACAGAGTCCAAGAAATGTGGTGCATCAAAGCGACGTGGGGCAAGGAACTTATAAAAATCTTCCAAGGGGGATGGTGGCCCCCATCCCTGCAGCTTTACCACCCCCACCTACACAAACTCTTTAAGAAGAAAAATATTCAAGATGTGATTTTTAGTTGTTTTTATGCAATTTGAATTATTTGTTCATTCTGTGGACGTTATCAGAATTAAATAAGAGAGAGAGAGAGAGAGAGAGAGAGAGAGAGTGTGTGTGTGTCCGTGTGTGTGTGTATCTAAATTAAGCATGTTTGGCCTGAACGGTGTGGAACAGAGAGAATGTGTGTTAAAGCAGAAGTGGAGGCAGAGCAAACGCCACCCAAGATGTCAAGGGCAGGGAGGGAGCAGCTGCCTTTTTTAATGCTTTTAGTGAATCCACCAAGATTATCTTTTAGTCGTTCTTCCATTCATTTAATATATATGTGTTGAATTCTTGCTCTCCAATTAGTATTATGATAGGTGATAGCCTTTTGCTTTTGAATAAGAATCATTTGACCACTGCCGGGCGCGGTGGCTCAAGCTTGTAATCCCAGCACTTTGGGAGGCCGAGGCGGGTGGATCACGAGGTCAAGAGATCGAGACCATCCTGGTCAACATGGTGAAACCCCGTCTCTACTAAAAATACAATACATTAGCTGGGCATGGTGGCGCGTGCCTGTAGTCCCAGCTACTCAGGAGGTTGAGGCAGGAGAATTGCCTGAACCCAGGAGGCGGAGGTTGCGGTGAGCCGAGATCGCGCCGTTGCACTCCAGCCTGGGTAACATGGGTGAAACTCCATCTCAAAAAAAAAAAAAAAAAAAAAAAAATCATTTGACCAAAGCGAGTCTTATGAAAGAAAAAAGGAATAAGAGGACCATGAAATTCACAGCCTCCTGAGTGGTTTTTAAAAACTTTTTTAAAATTTTCGGTTCTTTTGGAAATTGCAGTGACACAAAGTCTGATCTAGTTTCAGCACTAGAAGTAACTAATTATGAATCCACAACTAACCTTATTAATCCTCATCCACTGATGGTGGGAACTGAATGGTATAGCACTTTAGAAAACAGCTTGGTAGGCCTGGCACCACGGCTCACACCTGTAATCCAAGCACTTTGTGAGGCAGAGGCGGACAGATCACCTGAGGTCAGAAGTTCGAGACCAAACTGCCAACATGGCAAAACCCCGTCACTACTAAAAGTACAAAACTTAGCTAGGCATGGTGGTGGGTGCCTGTAATCCCAGCTACTCAGGAGGCTGAGGCAGGAGAATCACTTGAACCTGGGAGGCAGAGGTTGCAGTGAGCCAAGATCACACCAGTGCACTTCACTCCAGCCTGGGTGAGAGAGCAAGACTCCGTCTTAAAAAAAAAAAAAAAAAAAAAAAAAAGAAAAGAAAACAGCTTGGTAGTTCCTCAAAACGTTTAATACAGAATTACCATATAACCCAGGAAATTCATTTTAAATTTCCCTTTCTAAGATCAAGAAATGCCTGGAAAGTGCTCTGCCAGCCCAAACACTCTCCCTCATCCAAAAGTCCGCAAGGAGAAGGCTATGTTCTGAATGTCTGTGTCCCTGCAAACTTCGTATGTTCAACCTAATCCCCAATTAGTCGTATGAGGGTGGGCCTTTGGGAGGGGATTAAGTGATGAATGCAGAGCCTCATTCATGGAGTAGTTCCTCATAAAAGAGGCCTGGGAAGCCTGTTTGTCCCTTCCACCATGAGAGGTCACCCAGAAGCCCTTGCCACATCTGCTGGCATCTTGATCTTATATTTTCAAGCCTCCAGAACTATAAGCAATACATTTCTGTTGTATATACGTTTCTCAATCTAAGGTATTTGTTATAGCAGCCAGAGTGGACTAACACAGAACTGTTTAGAAACGGGGCGGGAGCACTTTGTGAATTAAAGCGCCACTCTATCAATAGTTGTGCAGCCCCAGATCTCCAAAGAAGCGCCTCGGTAAAAGAACAAGGTTGAATTTACAGCTGAAGTTTGAGAGCTAAGCAGCACTTTTTAGTTAACACAAATTAAAAACTGGTGGGCCAGTATGCTCAGGCTTGCTTGTGAAAAAACAATGTTTAGCTTAGGCAGGTCCCGAACCCATTGACCCGTCCAGGTGCATTGAAGGGAAAAGACAAGCTCCTGCAGAGGTTCTGTCTACACCAGGGAGGCTGGAAACAGATATGCAAGCAAAGCATGGAGAGCAGAACATTGCTTTTAAGATAAACTCAGTGTTCTGAGGCTCATTCCATGTCTGAAACTTCTGCCTATTGAAATTTTAACGTATCTTCTTCGGTGTTAGAGTAACAGTGAGCTGGGAATAAAGCGGGTAAGGGTAAGCCAGGCATAGGAGAGGTGACCAAAGATTTTCTTTCAATATGTACACTTTCCCCAGGCACTTTTCTCAAAGATTTAGGATCTGATCTTGAGTACTTGGCTGACTGACCCTCCATTTTGCATGAGCTTGTAGTTGGGTATATGGAAGATCTGGATAATTTCATGTCTTAAAGCTCCTCCTGTATATTTTTCCCCCATTTAATGGCCCTGAATTCTTTTTTTTTTTTTTTTTTTTTTTCTGAGATAAGGGTCTCACTCTGTAGACAGAAGTGAAGTGCAGTGGTGCAATTACAGCTCACTGCAGCCTCGACCTCCCAGGCTCAAGCAATCCTCCCACCTCAGCCTCCCAAGTAGCTGGGACCATAGGTTCATGCCACCATGCCGGGTTGATTTTTAACTTTTTTGTAGAGACAGGGTCTCACTATGTTGCCCAGGCTGGCCTTGAACTCCTGGGCTAAACGGATCCTCCTGCCTTGGCCTCACAAAGTGCTGGGACTACAGGTATGAGCCAATGCACCTGGCCCCTGAACTCTTACACAGAGATAATTTCTTAAAAACTGAAAACATATTTTATTCCTTTTGGCCCCTAATCCATATGTGGCCTAATAAACTACTGATACTCAACAAATGTTTGCTAAACACTTTAATACCGTTATTTGGAATAATATTGCCACTGATAGTAATTAAAACAGAAAAACACTGAGTGCTTCCCTAAATCCCTTTGGCCTGCCTCGTACTCCCAGTCCTCTATCAACCCTTCTGCCGCAGTTCCTGCTGAGCTGAACAAGAGACACACATGTCAGCCTCACAGCTTAAACAAAGAGCTACAGTGAAAGAAAACAGCTGAGCCAGCAGGAAGCATAAACAGAGGGGGAGGTGTCAAGATAGCTATTTTTAAAGCCGATGTAGTAAATAAACCCATAGGCCTTAATAAAGCCAGGTAGCTCTTTTCTTGAGAAGCTAGCCTATGCTCTAAACTTGTCCCAAGGTTTGCTTGATCCTCTATTAGAACAGCATATTTGAAATTTGGTAAGGGCAAACAAACACTGGGGCAGGGGAAGACACATCCTCATTCTTAGTTTTTTTCTCACAAAGAAAAATAGGAAGCTTGAGAACCACGAAAACACAAGGCAGATAAAGAATCACAAAATATGTACAAAATGTTATTGTTGTCTATCAAGATACAAATGGATACATCATGAATTTGATAATGATTCCTCCCCTTTGGATCTTATCTGCATCTCCTGCTGGCCCTCAAAGTCCTCAATTGTCCCTGTCACCTTAATCTCTTTCTCTTTCCTATTTTGCTCTTACTCTTGGATCTGACAAAACAGAAAGAAAAATGCTCTATAATTATGAGCACATGATGTGCCTGGAACTGTGTTGTGAGTTATCTTAACACAACACTCCTAATATCTCCAGTGTTGAAGAGGAAACTGAGGCTTACAAATTGCAATGTAGGATAATGTCCCACCACTTGAATGGCCTGCATAGCTCTATAGGATCTGGCTCCTGCTTACCTTTCGGCCCTAACATCCCTGGTCTCCTACTGTAACCCGGTTTTTTTGGGGTGCTGGTGAGGCACAGCTCCCCCGAGAGAATGCTGTGGGTTCTTGGTCTCTAACATCTTAAAGAATAAGCGGTGGGACCACTGCAGGTACGCTATAGGCTTGTAAAAGTAAATATCGGACCCAAGAAGTGTTGCAGAAAGGTGATTTTATTTAGGTAAAGAAAAGAGAAGGAAAGGAGAAGAGAAAGACTTCCACGGAGAGTGTGGAAGGGGATTCCAGAGAGGAAAATCCGGCCAGGTGTGTGGATACGGACTTTTATCCTGGGAGGAACCCCCACCTTCTCCAATACCCTGGGCCAATGAAAGGAGTTCCTTAGAACTTCCACTGGAGAAATTGACTTTTAGTTTCTTCCCGCGCCAGTGAAATTCAAACATAAGCCATTAAATCTCCCGGATGGAGAGAGATGGGAGGGCGGCTGGGAAATTCTTGCCCTTAAAACTACGCCCCCTTGTGGACCCGGAAAGAAAACACATTCCCTCACTACCTCTCTTGTCCCCACTTCAGTCAAACTAACCTTTGAGTTTCTTGATCAAGTCAACTTCCATTCTGCCCTAGGAGTCTTGTCCATGTCCTCACCAATGAAAGACACTGGAATCCTCTTCCTCCAACCATGGCTCCTTCAAGTCATCTGGTTGTCTGCTCAAATGCATCACCCCATTAGAGTAATCTCCATAAACATTCAGTTCAAAGTACCTAATTTTTCCTTCAGAGTGACTCCTTGTTGTGGCCATGGAGGTGCACCATTCAGATGACCCTTCGAGGGAGCACAGTTGGCTGACAATCTCCAACGGCCCCATCTTTACATCCATTGCAGTGTTCACACATAGGTCTGAGGCTCTCTTTCGAGGCTGCCCTGAGTCTGTAATAGAGTAGGGTAAGGGCACTAGAGCCAGCCCACTTCACCACTTCTGCCCAGTGCAGGACTCCTCTAATGAACATATTTACTCAGGACTGGGTTGTGGGGCAGAGATCTCATCAGGTTGGCCAAGACTTTCTTCAAGCTGCATCATAAGCTGTCCCCAATTCCCTCTTTCCTTATCTCCTTGTCCTGATGTCAGAGCTGCATCACATTCAAAGCGCTCCCTGGCTACCCTGCTCCCACTCTCTCTTATCCTTCACAGGCACTTCTCCCAGTCTCTTGTTTGTCTAGTTCTGTCTTGATGTCTGCTTCTCAGAAGACCGGAACTGGTGTACTCTCTTATAAAACACTGTTTCATTACTTGCATAGCATTTATAGCTGTTTTTATTTTATCCAATTAAATTGATCCACTTACATATTTATTTAATGTCTCCCTCCTACTACTACCACCATCTCCCCCTCAATGTAATCTGTCTTATTTATCACCTTACTCCCAGTGCTAAGAACAGTACCTGGCTTGTAATTGTTCTTCAGTTAAAATTGTTGAATGAATGAATGAATGAATGAATACATTCAGAAGGCTAGATTTATATTCCAGATCCATCACCTCCTCTTTATGCAGTTACTGTGGGTTTTACTATTCTAGGTTTTGGACATAAAACAGTAAGCAAGAAAGACAAAGTCTCTGCCATTTTGAATTTATATTCAAGGGAGGGGAGACAGGTAATAAACACATAATCACGAACATATATATGCTATGTGATAAGAGATATAAAGAATTGTAGTGTGTAATAAGGGAATAAAATGTGGTTGTTGAATAGTTAGGAAAGCTAGCTCCCTGATAAGATGACATTTGAACAGAGATTTGAATGAAACAAGGGAGTGAGTCAAGCAGATACCTGGTTCAAGAGTGTTCCAGGCCAGGGGAATATAAATGGAGGCATTTACGCTGGAGTGTGTTTGGAAAGTTCAAAGAATAGTTTGCAGGTCAATGAGGCTGAACCACAGACAACAAGGTGAATGGCAGAAAATACTATGGGGAGGTACATGGTATAAAAGGTAAGTCCTTGAATGCCATCATAAGGAATTTAGATGGGATTTTCTTCAAGTGAGATAAAAAGTGAGTGGATAGTTCTCCCTGACATTTTAAAGGATGTATCAGGCTACTAGGTGGGAAACAGTAAGAGATAAAAGTAGAAGTAGAGGGAGCAGAAAGCAAGTTATTTAATATTTCATGAATATCTCTAGTGTCTATCAGTAAATATGGTGATATTTGGTCAAATGCTGATTATACTTGAAGGCAAAGTTAGTAAGAATTCCTAACAGATTGAATAAATAAGGTTTGTGGGCAAGGAAAGAATCTAGAATGACTCTGAGTATTTAGCCTGAGCAAACAGAAGGTGGAGTTGATGATTACTGTGTTTTCCTATGGTTGAGCTCAGCTGAAGTGGTATAGTCATGGATAGGCAGAGTAGATGTAACCAGATTTGAGGTTTTTCCTGTTGAATACAATAGTGGGGGTGTTTTGAGGATATTGCAAAAGAATCATTATCCTTTTAGAAGATGGAATATAAGTTGCATAAGGAGAGATATTAGCACATGAAGGGCATGAGGGAAAGAGAAAAGGCATATGGTCAGTAGATGGAAGGTCTCTGTGGGGCTGAAGAATGAATGATAATGAGGTAACAGAGGGTGAGATGAAAAGGTCTGAAGTGGTGGTCAGAAAGTGAGGTGGCCCTATTTTTTCCTTTGTACCACAACTGTATTAGTCTGTTCTTATGCTGCTGATAAAGACACCCAAGACTGGGTAATTTTTAAAGGAAAAAGGCTTAATTGACTCACAGTTCAGGATGGCTATAGAGGCTTCCGAATCACGGCAGAAGGCAAAGGAGGAGCAAAGTCACATCTTACATGGCAGCAGGCAAGAAGGCTTGTGCAGGAAAACTCCTACTTGTAAAACCATTAGATCTCATCAGACATATTCACTACCACGAGAACAATATGAGGAAATTTGACCCCATGATTCGATTATCTCCACCTGGTCCCACCCTTGACATATGGGCATTATTACAATTCAACATGAGATTTGGATGGATATACAGTGAAACCATATCAATAGCAATCTCTTTTTCTCCCTTGAAAAATTAGAGGAGTGGCAAGTGAAATGAAACAAATCCTATACCTATTCTCTCCAACTACCATCCCATGTGTCTACCCCTCTCCATGGTTAAGATTCTTGAAAAAGTCTTATTCAGCTTTTGCATTCTCTGTAGTTCCTTCTTAATTTCCTACAGTAAGGCTCCCTTGCCCCCACAACATAGCAAGGTAAATTTTTGTTTGCTGCAGATTTCTTCCAACACCACCTTGAAGCTAGCTAAAAAAGTCTATTCCTTTTGATAAAGGACATCTCTTCAGTCATTTGTATCTTCTCATTCCTACATTAAATATCCCCAATTTCTTCAATTATTCCTTATGACATAGTTTGGAGTTACTTTGAAACCTCAGGTTCTCAGCTGAATGTGTTCTAATTTATCTCTTAACATTTGTCTCTAACTCTTTTGATATATAATGTTCAGTATTATTCAGAAATAAGAAGAAATGAAGTGCTAGTGGATGCTACATGGACGAACCCTGAAAACTTTATGCTAAGTAAAGAAGTCAGTCACAAAATACTATATACTATATGATTCCTTTTATATAAAATGTCAGAATAGGCAAATATAAAGAGACAAATTAGATTAATGGTTGTCTAGGAATGGGGAAAGTTAAAGGATTAGGGATGATGGCTAGGGAAAACAAGAGCTTCTTTTTGTGGTGATGAAAACATTCTACAATTGATTGCAGTAATGGCTGCACAAATCTGTGAATATAGTAAAAGCCACTGAAGTGTACACTTTAAATAGGCAAATTCTATGGCATATGACTTACAACCCAAAAAAGCTGTTAAAAACAAACATGATACTGAAAAGAAAATGCAGTACTTTCAAGTAGAGTGCTTTAATCTCTATCATTTCTATTTCACTCTGTATAAAAGAGAAGTAAATAATATCTGCTCCACCTCCTTGACAAGGTTGTTGAATCACATTTTGCGACATCATAATTATGTAAGTCATTATCTTGAGTGACTCTCGCCAGCTCGTATTTGGATTACTAACACAATTCACCGGCTGGTAACCCATTTGTTTTACATGTAGAGGTAAGAAGTTTTTTTAATTTTTTTTTTTTAATATCTGTTACCCAACTCAGGAAAGAATGTCAGGAACATTAGTACCCACTGTATCAAGTCCAACTCTTCACCTTAGCATTTAAAGCTGTCTTCCAACTTTGTCCCATACATCTTATCATTCTTTACCCCAACTTTGACCCACGCATCCTATCATTCTTCACAGCCAAACTACTTTCAATTCTAAAACCATTGTTTTCTCTTTCATGTATCTTGCGCATTAACTGTTCAGCTGGTTATTCCCCTCAAACAAAATATACCCTATTATGGCCTGAATGTTTGTGTCTCTCCAAAGCCCTAAGCTACAATACAGTGGTATTTGGAGTTGGAACCTTTGGGAGGTAATTAGATTTGGATGAGGTCTTGAAAGGGGGGCCTTTATAAGAAGAGGAGGAGAGACCAGAATGCTTTCGAGCTCTCTCTCACTCTCGCTCTGCCATGTGAGGACACAGCAAGAAGGAGGCCATCTGCAAGGCAGCAGGAGAACCCTCACTGGGGAACTGAATCAGCTGGCACCTTAATCTTAGGTTTACCAGCCTCCAGAACTGTGAAAAATATATTCCTATTGTTTCCGCTACTCAGTCTATGGTATTTTTAGGGCAGCCTGAACTGACTAATATATACTTCTTGAAACTCCCCACCAATATCCTGTTATCACTTGCTTCAAATATTTCTTGAAAATGTTCCTATCTTAGAAGCTCCCCCCATACTGATCAGTTCATTACTCTTCATCCTGTTAGGAATTTGACTACATATAAATCTAATTTGTTGGTCTTATTTGTTTATGTATCAGATTTAACTCACATATTTGACTAACTTCAAAGGACAGAAGTAATGTCACTTATTTGACAAACTTCTGTTACACCTTCATTTCCCCTAAACATAAGTTTTATAGACATTTCTACCAAAATTTAGCCCCCACTGCTTCTTCTTTTGCTGAAAATGTTTTTTTTCATGCTCTGTCTGGTCCAAACTTAATAGGAAAGACTCATCATAAAAAACAATCCAGAACGGCTCGTGCTGAAATTTGATTTCCTTAAGTTTAATTCTGGAGTTCTGATACACATTCGCATTTAGAGTGCCAAGAATTAAAGTGTAGAAGGTGACTAAGTACATTTAAAGATTCTTCCTTTTTGTTGTTATATTACAAAAGGTTATAGTTGAGGCAGATCTTGAAATTGCATCTCGTCAGCCCAGCAGGTGTGACTCTCATAGGAGAACAGGAAAAGACTTGTCCCTTAAGGAGGCAACTCAGTCTCTGCTAGCTCACCAGCCTGGTCTAAGTGTCCTACTTGAAAGCTATTCTGCCTGTATCATCAGTTCAGCCTCACCTTGGAAAACTCAAGCTCAGTTTTCCCAAATGATTTTTAGAGACTAAGATTTCCAGATGAAAACCAGGGAGGCTTTCCCAATTTTTAATTCATCAAGGAATATGTATTTCCTTGTTACCAGCCCTATTTTCTAATCAGTTAACGCTTCCTGTGATGTCTGTAGAGGAAAGGTGTAGTGCAATTGACAGGAAGAGATGAGATCTTAAGCCTCTGTTCATTCATTCGGTGCTGAGTAGAATGCCTCCCGCAGGCCCCAGGAACTTATTTCCACCGACCAGTGAGAGCCAGAAGGATGGGGAGATAGCACCATAGATCTACTCCTCGTTTCATGGGCAAAGAAGCAAAGGCCTGTAAAAATGACATGCCCAATGGTACAGGAATTACAAACACAGTCATAAATATTGGCTCAAAATTTGGCATGGAAGCTTATGTGGTGCTCTAGAGATCTGCTACGATGTGGAGATTGGCTTGTGTTGGCTTGTTTTATTGCTCTTGTCATTTAAAAATACTTTTTGATTCTGTCTCCCATTTTTTCAGGTTCCGAGGAAATCCTTCAAAATGGGTTCTTGCGGAAAAACGTGAGAATGGGAGGAAGGAGGGAGGGCTAGAAGGAAGGAAAGAGAAGCAAAAACTAGGAAGAAAGTTGACCTTGGTGCCCTTTCCCAGTCGCCTCCCCCGACTTTTCTGTTCTCCACTGTGCCCATCTCTGGTTTCACCAGGCTCCATTCCCTCCCCAGCTCTCTGTTTCCCACGGCCCTGAACATCAGCCTACAGGGGTTTGCATTTTGAAAACCCTCGCGTGGCTGCCGGCGCTGGGCGTGCTCAAACGCCCAGGACTGGCTTTTTTCGGCAACTTTGGCAGCTCTCCTACCCCCACCCAAAGGGACAGGTACGCACAGCTCCCTTGGTGTGAGTAAACGGAAAGAAATTACCCCACTCCCGCCCAGGGCAGGAGGCCACAGCCCCGCCGGGCAGTGCCGTGCTCCGGGGAGGCTGCCAGGGGGCGCCGGGCTCTCGGGGGTGGCGCGGCGCCGGGGTCGGGGGCCAGGCGGGCGCGCGCACCCCTCCGAGGGGGCGCTGTCCCAGGGCACGTGCGCGGGCGCGCGCCCTGGGAGTGGTCGCGGGGTGGCGGGAGGGGCGGGCAGGGGCGGGGCCGCGGCGGCGCGCGGAGGCCGAGCTCGGCTGGGCTTGGCGAGGCTGCGGCGCGGCCACCGGCTGGAGGGCAGCAGCCGCTTTGCCCAGAGCTTCAAAGCCCCAAATCCGGGACTTCGGGGCGCTGAACCGGGCCTGGAGCGGAGCCCGGAGGTGAGGAACAGCCGCCCGTTGCTGTCTGCCCCTCTGCGGACGGCGTCGCCCTCGACTCCGCTTAGGAAGTGGTGGGGGTGGCGTGGCCCCCGTCGGGAGGCGTTCGAACGCCCGCTTTGAGGAAGAAAGGATTCCCCTGTGCTTGGAGCCCGCACCGGGCGCGGAGGGAGCGGCGACAGGCTCTCGCTCTCGGCACCATGGGCTGCACGCTGAGCGCCGAGGACAAGGCGGCGGTGGAGCGGAGTAAGATGATCGACCGCAACCTCCGCGAGGACGGAGAGAAGGCTGCGCGCGAGGTCAAGCTGCTGCTGCTCGGTAAGGGCGGCCGGGTCGGGGGCCCGGGGGTCGGCGGGGGACCGGGCGCGGCGCTTCGCGGTGACCGCTGCGCGGCCCTAAGCGTTTGGAAACCCGGAGGGAAAGGGAGGAAGCGCTCGAGGAGGCTTCGGAGCGGGAGCTGTGTCGGGCGGTGCGGAGCCGAGGCGGGTCCTCCTCTCCGGGTGTCCGGCCTCCCTCCGCCCCAGCGGGCGAGGACTCCCCGCGGTAGGGCGGGCGCGTCCCTTCGCTCGGTTGCCTTCGCGCGATCCAGTGAGGAGCCCAGGCGCGAGTCCGAGGCGGCGGGTTGCGTGGAAAGCCTTTGCTTTGAAGTTTCGCTCAGCCTTGTAAAGATGAAGGGGCATTCGCGGCTAGAAAATAAAAGCACCCCCCGCCCCCAACCCCCTCCCGGAAAACCCTCCTTCTAACGAGGTGTAGGCTGTGTTTCGACTCTGGTTTTCTCTTGCCCAGAGTGCCACGTTTGGTGAAATCGTTGCACCTTTTGTGGGGCCTCTGAGATGGGGCTGAAATGCCTTTCCTGTTAACTTCCTATGGCGACTCCCTAAGTGGTCAAGGAGCACTGATTCCATTCACCCTGCGCTGAGCAAAGAGGCTGCGCTGGATGCTTGATTTTTCTTGCTGTGGGGACATGGAAGCCACCCAGTGGGGTTGGGAAGCTTTGCTTTAGTAGTAGGCAAGGCAGGTACTCGAGTGATGAAAACCGCTGTGAAAAGAGCGAGAGGGTCACGCCAGACAACAGGGCTCTGTCTCTGCTGCCACGGTTTCAGATGAATGAGATTTGCGAGGTACACGCCAGGGTTTTTATTTGTTCTTAGCACTGTTCGGTTCGTGGAACGCTACGTGGAGGTCTTTACCAAATGTTTGACGGGAAAGAAACTAAAAAAGAGTAAACCAGGATTTTCACTGAGGGAAGCATTAGGAAAATATTCGCAGGTTAAGATTTGTGAGTTAGGGTTTTCTTCTGTTTGCATGTTTTCTCCTCACACTCTATGTATTTAGGTAGATGAAAGGTTTCTCAGAATCTTCATTTGCATTTCCAAGGACTGCTTTTATTTTTATACCAGTTATAAAAAAATAGAAATGTTGCACAAACCTGTTTTTCAGTAAGCTTCTGTTTCATTGGTTTCATGACTGCAGAAAAAATGGTGGTTTTTTTTCTCCAATACTAGTAGGCTTGGGAGCAGCAAAGTTGGCATGACTAAAAGTAATAATGATCTGAGTCATTTTGCAAGTAAACTGTGAAATAACTTTGCATTTTAAAGACCTGGGTGCCTTTCACCCTCTCGCCCCCAACATAAATCTTCCTCAGTTAATACTGTCTGCCTAAGTTTTTGCATTAATAAGAAATCTGTGTTTTGAGGAGGTTAGTGTATCTGCTCCTCTTGTGAATTGAATGTGAGATAGATATGAAATAAAAGAAGAATTAAAAAGTTCTTACAGTTTTTGCACTCCCGGTGTGATACATTATTTCAATGTGACTCAGTTTGAACCAACCATCCACCATGTTTAAAGCAATTGAAAAATGAATCCTCTGGTGGTGGTGTTTTGTCCTTTAATTAGATGACTGTTAGGGATGGACTAGTATAAAGGTCCCAGGAGTAGACTTTTGCTTATGTTCAGGAGTGATGAGTGTGTCTTAACCTTAGCCCAGTTGGCATTTAGGGCTAGGTAATTGTTGTGCAGGCTGTTTTTGTGCATTGTAGGATGTTCAGCAGCATCTTTGGCCTCCACTCATTAGATGCTAGTAGCAGCTTCGCAATCTGTGAGCCCCAAAAGTGTTTCCACATAATGCCTCAAGTCCTCTGGGGGCAAAATATAGCCTTAGTTAAGGACCACTGTTCTAGGTTAACAGTTAAATATAATTGAATGTATAATATAGAACCAAAAGTTGAATCTACAGTCATCATAGTGAGTTCAAGGAAAGATGTAGCAGAGGCCTCATTTTCTGAAGAAATTATGGAGCTCTTATATCTCTACACCAGAACCAGTGCTGTTAGAAATATTTCAGAATGATTTTTAGAAATCCTGAGGTGATCGAATTCTTTCGGCTGTCTTTTGTAGCTTTGGTCTTTTGTTTTTTCCTGCCTGTCTGTTCTCTGTGGAAATCCTGGCTGTCCTGCTGGCCCAGCACTCTCCTCTGTCTTATCCCCATTCTACTCTACCCTTTTGCCCGGAGTTCCAGCACCCTAGTCCTGTAAACAGAAAGCTGGGTTACTTATTCCAGACATTTAATTCTTGGAATGTTTGAAAACATTGTTTTCCTAATTTGACTTTAGTAGTGAATTGTGACCTCTGGGTTTTTTTTTTTTTTTGAATGCTTAAAGCATATGTATAAGCAGCTCAATGAAATAATTCCATGTAAAACACGGCAACAGAATCAACTAGAAATGTAAAATCGTTTCTAGGTAACGTATAACCAGTGTCACAGCCATTTACATCAGATCTTCCTCTTCAGTTACTCTGTTTTTCTCATCAAATGATGTTTTTAAAATTTAAGGCATAAAATCTCTAAGGTACTTTTAAGACAGTCTGTTAAATAGATTATATTACATTTTTTTTCATAAGGAATGTATTGTCATTTTAGACAGCTGGGCTGAGAAATTTGGATATGAGACTTGCACACTATTAGTAAAGATTTTGGCATTGAATGTCTATGTGATTTAAATCAGAGGTATTTCATTATACTGAGCAGTGAATTAGGCCTTAAAAAAAGAGGACCAAGTCTAATCATTGACCTTAAGGAAATTAGGCCAGAGTTTGGGTTGTCTTTTAGGTTTAGTTTTTATGCTTATTAGATTGATAATACTTAATGGAGAAACTTAAAGAAATAAGTAATAATGAAAATTTTTAAAAATATATGTCTAATGGTTGGGGAAATTATTTTTTATTGTTATATCTTTGAGAATGCTTTAATTTATAACCCTTTTAAGGGCAGTGAGATTAAGCTTATGCTATAGTAAGTAACTATAGTGTACTACTGGCACTTACTAAATATTTTATGTGTTTTGAGGATATATGAGATGATATACTAATAAGATGATCATGAATTAATTTTCTGTTCCAAAGCTTTGAGCAGTATTCTCATTTATTCCACCTCACTATCCTTCCTTCCGCTCCACTCACCCACATATACAAAAATCCACAGCCTTATCGCTCCTCCTTTAGCTTGGTTTAAATATTACAGGTTTGGGGGAAAATGAACTGAGGGATTGGATTTCTTCTCTTTGGTGGGAATTTTTCTATTGCTACCACCAGCCAGCTCTTTGGGATGCTACATCATTAATCTTCACTCCTTTCGAACTTGCCCTGTGACTTCCCTAGTTGAGAAATTTTGGCATGCAGGACTTTTGATATTTCATTGGTTGGCTTTCTTAGAATGGGTTTAGCATGTTAGATGTCAAAAAGCCCATTTCCTTGACTAAATGGACTCGCTATTTCAGCATGGGTTGTGTGCTTCTCTCTCATGGTCTCCCTTGTATTAGCAGTTACTTTAATAAGCCACACGTGGTATAAAAGTATGTTTTGGAAGTGCTGATTTTTTCTTTATCTTCTGTTTTTCATTTTCATGTTCATAGTTCAAGTCCTTCTCTGCCTCTGGCAGCCTATTTCCAGTAGGCTTTCCTGCTTCTTGTTTTTCCCTCTAGCCTGTTCTTTCTACTGTAGGTACCATGCTGCTTCCTTGCTCAAAAACGTTTGTTGACTTTTCCGTTTCCTGCAGAATGAAATCTTTTAGATTTGGCTTCCCTCTGCCCTTATACTTTTTCCTCAGGGCACTCTTCTCCTCCAAACAGAAACTGTTGTCATATGTTAAAGCGTATTTGCACTTGGTTTCTTGTGTCGTGTAGCCTTCTGCCCAGCCTATTCTCCTACTGCTGTGAGAACTTTAAGGGCAGAATCTTTGTAGGTTTTCTTTGAATTCCTAACAACCCTTTCATTTTACCATGTGTAAAATGACTCCTTAATTATGTAAAATTATTATCTTGCTGGAATGTAAACATTATACTCTTCCATTTTTCACTATCAATGAGAGCAAATAACTGCCCAACCAAATTATGTAAATAAAAAAGGAATAGCAAATTATGTGATGACCAGAGTGAACACATGGCACCTAAAATCAAATTGTTTGGTTTAAGATTTTTTCCTTATATTTATAAGAGCTTTTCAGTCATTGTATTTGATAAATTAAAGTTGAGAAAATGATAATGGATATTCATTGGAGGAGGGTCTGCTGTGTTGCAGTTATGGCACTTTGCCCTACAGATTCTTTTTTTGTAAAGGTAGATCTCATTTTCTAATTTTTATTTTTGGCTCCAATTTCTAATGCGTAAAAAAGTATAACTCTTGTTAAATGTATCAGTGGTAGGAAATATGCCCATCTTAAAGAATTTAATAGATATTACTGAAACCTGAAAAACACTGATGTAATTTTTTAAACGAAAATCGTGTATCCAACCACAATCTTAATTTTTATTTTGTTATACGTTTCTAACTGCCTTGGAAAATTCTATGTACAACAGATTCACATGGAAGAACTGAATGTATTTGGCTGTGTTTGTCGCAGATTTTTTGGTCACATGTTGTGGCATGCAGTTAACCAATGTATGACTCCTCAGATTAAGACATTGGTGAAGTTCAGACCCCAGACCCCATTTGAGTCTTATGAACTAAGATCAGCTCTACCTAATCTTTTAGTGCTCAGACTGCCTTCTGTCATAACTCGTTAAGTGCCAATTAAAAACGTTAATGGAAATAGGGCAAAAATAATTTTTAAATGAATGTTCATTACCACAAACTTAGTGACCTAATGCAAAATTTACTGTCATACAGATCTCGAGGTCAGAAGTCAGAGAAGCGTTTCCACTGGGCTAAAATCAGAATGTTGATACGGCCTCTTTCCTTCTGGAGATTGTAGAGAAGAATCCATTCCCTTGCCTTTTTTTACCTCTACAGAGACTGCCTGCTTTCATTGGCTCGTGGTGCCTTCTCCATCTCAAAGCCAGCAATAGCTTGGTGGACTCCTTCTCTTGTGGCATCATTCTCCTGCCTCCTCTTTTCACTCATAAGGACCCTTGTAATTGCGTTGGGTCTATCTACATAATCCAAGTTAATAGCCCCATCTCAAGAACACATCTGCAAAATTCCTTTTGCCCTGTGTGGTGACATATTCACAGGTTTCAGGGATTGAAACATGCCTATCTTTCAAACTATCATTTTGCCTACCACAGCCCACCCTCTGGCTCCCAAAAGTTAATGTCCATCCTGCATGCAAAATGCATTCACCCTCTCTCAACATCTCCAAAAGTCTCAACCCAATATTGCCACAACAGATTCCAAAAATCTCAACCCAGGTTCTTGATCTAACTCAGAATGGGTGAGATTCTGGGTATAATCCATAGTGGAACAGAATTTCTCTCTGTTTGTGGACCTGGGAAACTAGCAAACAAGTTATCTGCTCCCAGAATATGGTGGGTCAGGCATAGATTATCATTAAATGGAAAGAAAAAAGGAGGCATTACTTTTGAGCACTTTCAAAACTCCTTTAAATTTCAAGGAATAGGGATAGTTCCCTGTGACTCTTTGCTCCACCCTCTGGATACTGAACTTCCCTGCTCTTGGAGTCATCCTTTTCTAATGAAGGGTGGTAGCACCTGTATGCTGCTGATTACTTTTATCAGCTTGTTTCTTGCCTGTGGAATTAGGGTTGTCTGACAGTATTATTTCATTTAATATTCTTTCACTTCACTTTTTTCCTCTCCCATTTTACTGTAACCAGCAAGAAAAGCCAAACCAAAACAAACAAAAAATGGCCACATCTTCAACACTTGGCTTCGAAATCTCTTCGTCTTAATGTCCAGGTTCATAGCTTAAAAGGTCTGCTTTCCACATACTGGACTTAATTCAGCTAAGCTTTCTGCCTATATATAACAAGGATCCCCCTTCCTCTAGTTTCTAATAACATGTTTCACCTTTCTTCCCATCCAGGTCCTCATCAGCAAATTTAAAGTCTTCATCTAGCAGTAGTATGTTTGTAATAATTTACATATTTTCTAAGATGGTATATGTTTTGTCTGCCATGCTCCTTACTTCCTTCTGAGTCCACACTGGGAGAGACATTAGCATCATATTTCTACTAACAGTATGTCAAGGCCACCTAGGCTTTTTCTATCATGTTCCTCAAAATTCTTTCAGCCTCTGCTCATTGCCCATCTCTGCATTTTTGGGTGTTTGTTATAGCAGCACCTCACTTCCTATTATCTTCATTGGTATCTCATGTATAACTTTAGAGAGTGCAAAATGATTGTAATTTTACATTCTCCATTCCTTGAGAATTTATGTGACTATAATGGTAACACTAAAAACATCAGTTTCTTACATGTCATACTGAACCCGTGGTGATACTCAAGTCATAATGTGAAATAATAAAGCTTTTCTTTGCCTTCTCTTTATTGAAGTTTTTTCTGATCATTCAGTCTAAATTAGTCTTCCTTCCTCTCCCTTCCTAATAACACCGTAGTAAAATCATCCTGTACTTTTTATTGTCTCTTGCCTTTCTCTATGGTATTGGCCCCATCAGAGCATGAATCTCATCAGACTTATCACCTGATGGGATGGTGCATAGTAGCTGTTTCATAATTGTTGGTTAAATGAATGGATAAATTATTGAACATTAATTTTGACTAGTTTTCCTTTAAAGGGAAAAATTGATACATATTCTTTGTGCCTTGGTTATTCTGAGTGAATTTTGGCTCAATATATATCTTGCTGGTTTAGAGTAACTAAAACCTACTACATTATTCCTAACACAGCTCCAAAATAAATTAATTTTGGGGACCATATTCTTGTTGAGTGATCAGAAAAATATCATGACTCTTGATAAATTAAGTAGTAGAGTGAAATATGATTTTCCTATTTGCATATTGGTGTTTTGTTTTTAATGGTATTTTTGCATTGCTATATGTTATTTTGCTGCTTTGTTTAAAATATTGCTATTAGGCATTTAATATATACTCACAACTGTATATTTCACATAGGATGATGTGAATCTGGTAACCTCAGCTTTTAGGAGCCAGCAGGCTGCTCAGAAACTCACCACCAGTCTGTTCTTTATGTCTTGCTTGTTCTTAGGTGGTAAGAAGGATTTGTAAAGTGTGTTCTATGCTTTTGGTATCAAGTTATGCTTTAGCCTTACCAGATCCTTAAGAGAATTTAAGGAAATAAAATATATACATAAAAATAATTCCTCATAACATCAAGTGGAGAAAAAATAAAATAGATACTAGGTAGGGGAGGTGAGTGTCAATATTGGGACTTCATTGTTGACCTTGTGGGGTGGAGGTGGAGGTAGCCTGCCTCTCAGAAATTACTTTGGTTATAAATCTGTCAATTCCCTTCATGTATTTCTGAGTGTACCATTTAACCCTGATTGGCTGTAAGCTCTGTGTTGTATGGAAACATAATTTGGAAAAGACTTTGCTATCTGTGAATTCAATTTTCTAACATTCTCCATGTGTAAAGAATTTTTTTTCCCCTCCAGGGTTTATTTAGTTTTGTAGAAAGACTCTACAGATAGGAAAGGGTAGTTGACTTAGTACTCTGGTGGTAAAACGTTTCCTGTGAGACCTTCGGCAAGTCATCCAAATTTTTTAAGCTTCAGTTTTTTCTTTTGTAAATGCTGGATAATAAATGTATCTACTTCATAGGGCTAGGGACAAAGTAAGCTAATGCATCTGAAGTACTTAGAATACTACATGGTACATACATTCTTAATAATTATAGGCTGTTATTATAAATACTTTAGAGACCCTCTGGAATCAGCCCTCCTTGCAGTTTCATCCATTTATGGCCACAGACATTAAATTCTTCTTATTGGCTTTTCTTAGCAAGGGTGTGTGTGTGTGTATGCATATATATATATGTATGTATGTATGTATGTATGTATGTATATCTAGTGAAGACCTCAAGAAATAGAAATTCAGTTTTAAACATTGGTTTCTAATTCCACCATAACTTCCTTAAGGGACTTGGATTTCTGTTAACAGCCACCTTACTGGGACTAGACCAGGTAAATATCTGTGCTGTGTTAAGCATTTTATAGAGAATGGTATTTTAAGTAATCAGAAGACTTTACAAATGTTATCAAAGTAATGTTCTCTTCATTTTATTATCTATTATTAGAATTAGTGCAGTGGTTTCTTGTAAACTTTTTTTAAAAAATAAATGTTAGTGTAAATTACGAAACGTTGAGTTTATTATTAAGTTTTATCTTTTAAAAGATGGTGCCGTTTCTCCAAAATTTAATGACAACTTCCCACAAAATATGAAATCTTTCTAAAACTTTCTGTACTGTTGACTCAAAGAGATTCCTAATAGAACTCCAGGATTATAATGGATTTACTTTTAGGAGAAGCATCTCTTGAAAAGTGGTGGTAACCTTGATAGAGAAACAGTGAATCATCGAATCTATGATAGTATTTGTGCCTTGTAATAAATTGTAAAAAGAGTTCCATAAAACTTGTCTTGAATTGTATGGAACTCCTCCTGGTACCCTTGCCTTACTAGAGTACAGTCCAGAATTTTTTCTAGTAAATAATCTATATTATATGTCTTTCTTGTTTGGACATATCTTGACAGCCTTTTCTGAAGGCTTACTAATTTTGTTCTTCATGGTATTTAATAGGGATGGAACTTGTAAGTAGACCAATAGTTAAAATCAATATAATATAGTAGGAGTTAAAAGAAAACTGCCTTCTTATATGGTTCTGAAGTTAATCTAATTTAAAGAATTACATTTATCAGTATAGCTTAAAATTGGTCCGTGTATAGTAGCTCACTTAAGTTTTCACTAACTGAGCACATTAATGCAGTCAGCAATCAGATCAAGAAATGTATGCAAGGTGTATTTTGTTACTGTAAAAAGTAATGCTGAGCAGTAAAGTTGCTGGCACTGTAAGATGGTGCTCCTCTAATTCAAGGCCAGCAGTGTGCACTTGCCTCCATCCATTCGTCCTCTCTTGCCTTCAGCACCTTTTTCCATCCACTTGATTTTAGCATCTTCACACTGCTTTAAAGACTCATGTGTCCTGGTCTGCAGTTATGCCTAGCATTAAAAGTGGTAAAATCCAAGTAATACACCCTTTAAGTAATTTTTAATCTATTATTTTTTTATTTTAAACTTTTCAGAACATTCAGAAAAATAGGCAGTGTTCTTATTTTTCCTTTTTCACTTTCCAGTCACTCTTTAAATTACTTTCCACTTTAAATTATTGACTTTTTGATTGATACAGAAGTATTGAGTAACAGATTTTCATGTAACAATATCAATCTATATATTTTTTTAAAGAGGTAATGTGTCTATTCCCTTGTCTCGTTCTGGAGTACCTTTTATATGAAGATTGAGCTTCTCATTTGAACTTCTTTATAACTTCTTTGTGGTTTTTATCTTTTTTGCTACTCACACTTTTTCTAGGTTCATTTTATCTGTTCTACTTTATTTTCTGGCTTTCTCAAAGACATTTTCATTGTAGTGTACTTATTTCACAGTCTGAAAAACTATTTTTTTCAGTTGTTTAGCTTCAGCTATTTGTGGTGTCTTAACTCTGTCCCATGGTAAATTGTGTCCTCTTGTAACTTTTCGTTTGTGAGTATATACTAAATAGTACATTATCTGTGTGAAACCTGTATACCCCAGGTTGGCTGCAGTTTTCCTTTCAATCTTAGAGATGCTATGGCCCTCTTATTCTGTTTTTCTCAGGCAACCCTTTCCTGTAGAGCCAGTACAAGGTAGCCAGGTTCTTAGCTGTTTTGAGTGCTTTGCCTTCTCTGGTTATCTCAAGCATCAGGAAAATTATATCTTGCATCCGTTCCGCAGACATCCCATGGTGGGGGAAAGGTCAACTCAGGCATTCCCTCTGCTTAGCCGCACTTCATCATGCTGCTTGGATGTGTTGCTGCCTGGGAGACTTTCTTAACCCAAACAGGCCCGCCTGCCTGTAGCAATTTCTTCATCTTTTCTGACATACAATTCACCTCTGGTACTTTGGCCCAGAGAGGAGATTAAGATATGGGTCTGATTCTGCCTCTTTTTCCTGATCTGCCTTTTGCCATTGCTCCTCACTGAATGCCCTGTAGCTCTCAAGCTTGCAGGCTCTGCCATGGGATGCCTGGGAAAGGAAACCACTTGTACTCTTCCATTTTTGTCTGGGTGACACCAGTGTCTGCCTCTTCTGCCATTATTCATATTGCAAAAGAGAAAACAGTTTAATAATTTTCAAAAATTTTTCATATTACATTCTCTATTGTGTCTGGCTCAGAAGTTAGGTGTTTTTTTGTTTTTTTTTCCCCACAATTATTCCTGCTGTATGTCCTTGCTGCACTCCATGTGCTGACCTTATTTTTTCAGAGCTCCTTCTTTTTAAAGTTAAACCTTGCTATGCATAGAAACAATTTTGAATCTTTCAAAATGCAGATTCTCATTGAGTAGGTCTGGGATGGGGTCTGAGATTCTGCATTTCTCACAGGCTCCCAGGGGTGCTTGTATTGCTGAGCCACACTCCAGTCCATCTCAGAGTTCTAGAGGAGGTGATCTTCTCTGGTTCTTTTCCATTTATCCATTTCATAAGCATTTTTCAAGTCCTATCTGGGCTTGCGACATTCATTAAACCTATCACTTTATTAGTAAACTATTTAAAACAATACCTTGTGCAAAGTAAACATTCATTATGTTTTAGATATTCACATGTACATGCACACACATACATCTATCACACTTAATATTACTGCTGTTCTGTAAACTTCTTATGTTAATTTAGAACCTTGTTTTAGTAGTGCATTTTGAGGGAAACCATTTGGTATCATCTTACATGGAAACATCCACTTCCTTAGGAATGACCAAAAACTATAATTAGTGATAATGAGCTTTTTATGATTTGGCAAGAGTTTTTTAAGTGGAGTTCTTTTGATGATATTATTCAGATCTGGCTGAAAGAGCCCCGATAATAATGCTTTCCTCTGGTAATATTTGTGATGAAATTCCTTTGTCATGAATAAGTAAAGGATGGTTGCTGCTGCTGGCTGAATGTTTGTATTCCCCCAAAATTCACATGTTGAAACACTAACCCCCAATGTGATAGTATTTGGAGATGGGGCTTTTGGGAGGTAATTAAGGTTAGATTAGGTCATGAGGGCTGGTCCTTCATCATAAGATTAGTATCCTTATTTAAAAAAAAAGACCCAGGAGCTCTCTTGCATGTACCAAGAAATGGCCATATGCGACGTAACTCAGTGACCGCCCTCACCAAGAACCAGACCATTCTGGCCCCCTGATGCGATTTCCAGCTTCTTGACCTATGAGAAATAAATGTTTGTTGTTTAAGCCACCCAGTAGATAGTTTTCTATTATAGCAGGCTTCACTGACTGAGACAGGTACAAATTCTGATTAAGTTGATGGTCATTGGACTTGAAATAATCATGCTGCTTTAATATCACTTCAGCTGTTCTAATTTGTAGCTGGTGCCTACAACATGATTTCCATTGCTTTTAAAAGGGAATTCTGATCTTAGAAAACTGCACTTCATGTTTAGTGATATGATAAATAATTGCAAAATAAGAACTATTTTGTGATTAAACAGCATGTGTTCTATAGTTTGTGCTTTCATCATAGTGTCATTTACTAGTTGGGCTTAGTTGAAGTTTTGATATCTGGTTCTTATGAAACACGTGTAAATTCATTCAACAAACATTTATAGAATGCCAGTTCTGTGGTCTACATTTTCTAAATATATGAGAATGGAAGTCTTTGGGAAGCTGATATATTAAAGCACATAACACATTCTTGGAACATTTCACCATTAGGTAAAACAATATGTTTTTCATCATTGTTGTTTAGTTACAAGTTTAAATATAAAAACTGGGCTGTGGATTCTTTCTCTTTCTTGTTTGTCTTAGTATGCCATTGTAGTAAATCATCTTAACTATGTTTTAGATGAATGCAGTTTATAGGTCAGGTTGAATTTTATTGCTTTTTGCCAAAAACTATTTCAGGCTTTCAGAGCTAAGCAGTAAGTAAATGGACTCCGCAGTAATTTATACTGTGCACATGGTGATGCTTAGAATTTTAGAACTAATTTTCTGGAAGGTCGTCAACTGACAAATGTCCATTGTAGACTTAGCAGTCCCATCTGAAACTATAATTTAAAAAATAACTAGTATAGAAAAAGTGATTCTGAAAAATATAGAACTCTTAAAGAGGTCTTAATAGTGGCCCCCTTTGGAGAATCAGTGGGACTTAGGCTTTATAATTCATAGACTTATGTAGATTTTGAACAGTATTTGGTTATATGTGGATGTTTATGTCCATCATGAAAAATATGTTATTTTAAAATTAAAAAAGCAAAACAAAAAAACTTAGAAAATTAGAGCATCTAAATGATTTTGTCAGAAAAGCAGCTTTTAAAAGATATAAGCCAAAAACCATTTTGAATAATTTCTAGAATGGGTTCATATTCATGGAGAAATAAGTTGAGATTCAAGCTGTAATGTTTTAGAATTGAATAGCCTAGAAATGATACACTATAAAGGTTTGTGTGTATTTCTGAAAGTTAGGATTAGCCATTTAGATTTATGATAGTTTTAATAACTATTATGTGAATGTTTACAACTAATACCTCCAGTTTATTTGATAGAACTTTTGAAGTAAAATATAGTTATAACTTCCTTGTAATGAGTCTCCTACATATTTCGAGGTGTTCAGTCTTGAGACTGATATGTGATATTATTAATACTAATGTAGTCTGAATATTCTTTTTTTTTTTTTTTGAGATGGAGTCTTAGCTCTGTCACCAGGCTGGGGTGCAGTGTTGCAATCTCGGCTCACTGCAACCTCTGCCTCCTGGGTTCAAGTGATTCTTCCGCCTCAGCCTCCTGAGTAGCTGGGACTACAGGCGTGTGCCACCATGCCCAGCTAATTTTTTGGTATTTTTAGGAGAGATGGGGTTTCACCATGTTGACCAGGATGGTCTCAATCTCTTGACCTCATGATCCACCCGCCTCAGCCTCCCAAAGTGCTGGGATTACAGGTGTGAGCCACCGTGCCGGGCCTAATTTTTGTATTTTTAGTAGAGATGGGGTTCCACCATGGCCAGGATGGTCTTGATTTCTTGACCTCGTGATCCACCCACCTCAGCCTCCCAAAGTGCTGGAATTACAGGCGTGAGCCACCGTGCCCGGCCTGAATATTCTTAATTATATGCAGTACCAGTGTAGGAAGAAAATATAGGCATTGCTCTCTTGTTCTAGTATTTAATTATTTTCTAATGCTGCAAAGTATTACGGCTATATTGTGGACATTTAGGGAAGCAAACATTTGAGTAAATTTCCTTTCTCTACACATTTTAAATGGTTGATGTTGTATTGCAAATGTAACTTTACACTTTTTCTGACTTAAATATTTATCATTAAACATTTTCTGTAAATCCCAACTTTAGTGGTTACATATGTTTTATAGATATTGCGTAATTTATTTAATCACACTAATGTTGATAATTGAAGTCTCTCAGTTTTACAGTCATGTACTGTGCTGGAACTATCACATTATATATATATATATATATATATATATATATATATATATATACACACCATTGCTTATATTCCTGATTATTTCCTTGAATTACTGGGTTAAAAGTTTTGAACCATTTTAAGATTTATGGTATGCATATTTAGATTATTTTCCTTCTAAATGGTCCAGTTTCTATCCCTACAGGAGACACGTGAGGCTGCTGTGCTGCTTTGCTTCACCTTACCCTCATCAGCGTTGAGTGTTGCTGTAATTATCTGTACTAACTCGATGGGTAAAAATGGCTTCCCATTGTTACTTTAATCTGAAATTTTGGATTTGCTCAGGGGCCCTGTTTTGTAATACTTTGCATGTTTGTATATTCCCCCCTCCCTCTGTACTTTTTGATTTTGTTACTTTTTGACCTAGATAGCTTGTTTTGCTTCCTGTTCAATGAGAGGATTTAGAATGCCTTAAATTGTTGGCCCATATATCTATTCCTTGAGTGGTTTTAACAGGGCATTTTAAAATTCACTCAATTTTATGTGCCTTCAGGATATACACCCTAAAGTAGAGAAGAATTTGTTAAACAAGAAAAAAAAATGTAAAGTACAATAGACAAGATTGATTAATTCATGTTAGCATTGAAGACCTACATACCCTAAACAAAGTGGGACCAAACAGCATACCATCTATATCTCCCATGTTTACGTGGAACTGCAGATTACAATGAGATGCCATTGCACACCCATCAGAACCAGACAATACCAAATGTTGACGTGACAGCTTTAATGTACTATGGGTTGGTAGCATCAGTTGGTAAAACAGTTTGGGTAGAGCTTTGTCAATACTTAGTAAAGATATACATACCTTTGAATCAATAATCCCACTCCTAGGTATGGATTCCAGAGAGAGTGTTGTACATGTACCAGGAAAAACATTTACTACAACATTGTTAGTAATAGCAAAATTTCGAAATAACTAAATTGTTAATCATCAGGAGTGAGTAAATATGTGAGCAGTAATGAATAAATAAATGAGGGTATATATTGAAGGTGAAATACTATGTTAGGACTATACGAATGAAATACTATAGAGAGAAAGTGAATGTATGATAAATCTCAGTGACAATGCTAAATACGCATTTTGTAAAGAGATACACTTTATGACCCATTCATATAAAATTAAATCCTCAGAACTATACCATATGTTTATAGGTACAAACATATATATGAAAAGTGTAAAGAAATGCAGGGAGAGGATAAATATCAAATTCAGAGGGTTGGTTACCTCTGAGGAGGCAGAGAGGAAAGTGGATCAGGAGGATGCATCTAGGGTACTGCAGTGTTTTAATTCTCAAGCCGGATGCTAGACACACAGATGTTTATTTTCTTATTTTCTAGATATTTTTATATGACCAAAATATTTCATGAATAAACAGAACTTTTGTTATTGTAGGCTAATCCATTTCAGTTTTGGCATACTTTCCTGTGATTTCACATCCCGTTCTTTCCCAAGCCTTGTTTACTCCTCATTGCATTGCATTGTCCATCCATCATCCTCCTTTTTTCCATTTTTACACAAGTTCCTCTTTTGTAATGTCCTCCTACCTGGTCTTCCTCTCTACATGCTTCCCGCCCTTTAGTCTCTATCAGCCCTCCAGAATGACAGTTTTGATCATATCAGTAATTGGCCGGAAGTCATTAGTAGTTCTGGTTATTTACAGAATATCATTCTCTTTATTAGCATGGACTTCAGAAGCCTTTGTGGTGTAGCTTCCCCCCTGCATTTCCATATTTCCCATGATTCTCCCTTGCCACAGTCTGAGAACTTCTCCTGCTTTCCCATCTTGATATCGTTGCTGGGAGTGCCTACCACCCTTAACCGTTTCTAGATCTGCCCAGGCATGTTCATGAGCAGAGTTTGGGAGAGCTTTTCTCAAAGTTGAATAATATCTGGATCCTTAATAAAACAGTTCTTACAGATTCCTAATATTGATTTAAATATATTGCAAAATAACTTCAATATATAAAACTATGAAAACATGTAATTAGGTATAAAAATGTTTCTCACTTCCAGATAACCACAAAGCCAGAAAAAATTACATACAAAACCACAAACCAATAGAGTTCTCATTAACATGACTTATTCTGTACTGGTTGTGATGTCAATCAGCCATAAACTGCTTTTGCATGTGGCATGCCTACTATGAAATGCCACAAGATGTCTCAATTCTTCCCTCCTCTTTCTCTAATTGCAATGTCCTCATTCCTGGGTGCTCCCGCCTCCAATGGAATGAATGCCTCAGTGAAGCATCATCATGAATGAAAAGGGTTAGTAGTGTTCCCCACCAAGTGCCTGTATTTATACATGAAAAAAAAAATCTGTTTCTATCTTTCAGACTGCCTAAGTGCAGATTCATTCGATACATACTAAATTCGCTACTGTCTGCTATGAGCTGTGTCAAAGGTTGTGTGGATCCGAACATATGTCAAACATGGATCCTGCCCTCAAGGAGTTTAGTGGCAAAAGAAACAAAGGAAACATTATTTAGGAAGGGATAAATGCTTGGGGGTGTGATTTGAACTTGTCTAGGGAGGCATCTGAATTTCAGGTTCGGATCTGTGAATGCATAGCCATTGAGCTATTAAAGGACACAAACAAGAGTATGAAGTTGACATGTTTATTTTTAATTTTTTTCACTTTGTTCTCCCTTCATGGCCTCCTTTCATTTTTTAAATGTACCCTATTTCTTTCAGTTTCCTACAACTCAGATAGTATTATCTCATGTTACAAAGCAGGAAATTTTTGACAGATAAGGAATTTGCCCAAGACATACTGCTAGTAAATGGCCAGGCTGGGTGTTGTTTCCTTGTGTACTGCCTCTCAGTCCTCTCTTACACCTTCTATTCTTATTTCGTGTGCATGTTTGCAATTATGCAATTAAATTGTGTTTTTCCTTCCATTAAGGAGACAGGGCCTGATCAAAAGTAGACACTAAGTAAATGTCTGTTGAATAAATTAATGAACAATTACATCTTATGTTGAAATAATTAATAACTACAACACCATTATATTAACTGATATACTCAACAGGTGTTTTAATTAGAAAATTTAAAAGGGGAGACTAAGCCTTCCATATCCATTGAAATAGGTCGGTATTTTGTTTTTACAGAAAGGGGTTAAAGAAATCAACTTAAGGATATAATCTGGGGTTGTATTCAGTCTCAGTTCTTCCGCCTACATTATTTATGTCTAAATATTTCAAATGAAAAGTGAAATTTATTTAAAAAAACCCGAGGCAATTAAATATCCTTAATCTTTGACGAGAAAAGTTAATTATACCTAATATACTGTATTTAAGAAGAATGTAGACTTTTATGTTTTAGAAAGGTTTTTTTTTTTAACATCAGTTACTTTCCCATTAACCAAAGTCACTAAAATATTACATTCGTGATAATGTATCACGATGTAAAAATATTCCTCTCATTCATGATAGGAATAGAGATTCCAAAAGGGTAAAGTTAATCAAGCTTGTCATGTCAGAGATAGTCTTCAAGAAGGATCAAAGTGTTCGTTTTAATTTTGTATTCTTTTTTTCCATTAATATTGCTATAATATAGTTTTTTTTTTTTTACATCCTTGGTTTTGATTACACAATGTGTGTCTTAAAAATCAGTAAGCTCTAGTTAATGCTTGTATTTTTATATTAACTTTTAAAGTATGTTTAAGCACTGATTTGTCTAATTGTTAACTTGGAAGTAAAACTATTTCCAGTTCTAAAAGTTAACTTGGAATAATGTTGGGGGTATTTTTTCTCTGATATGGTAGGACAAAAACAGTGAGGTGGTTAATAAACAAGACACAGGTGGCTGAGGTAGGATGCATATTCTGTCTGACATGCTAAAATAGTGAAACTATACAAGAGAGTGTTTGTGGTGAGTTTATTTTGAGGACATGTATTAGTTAATGGCCTTAACATTCTGAAACATGGCCCTAAAATACTTTTTTTCCTGAAGTCATCAAGAAGGTTTACATCTTTTGTGCCATAGTCAAGAAGGAGAAAATAAATTTAGGTAACACAAAGTGATATTTTTTTTTTCTTGCACTTCAGTGATTACCTAGTTTTCTTAATCTTAATATCTTCTGTAACTTCTGTTTCATTGAGTATAACTCCTAGAAATATTTCAGGCAGACAATTTACATACATTTCTCTTGAAATCAGCCTTATATCAGTATATATATATGTGTGTGTGTATATATATATACTGATTTCTTTTTTTTCTTTTTTTTTTTTTTTTTTTTGAGACAATGTCTCACTCTGTCGTCAGGCTAGAGTGCAGTGACGTGATATTGGCTCACTGCAACCTCTGCTTCCTAAGTTCAAGTGATTCTCCTGCCTCAGCCTCCCGAGTAGCTGAGACTACAGGTACTTGCCACTATGCCCAGCTAATTTTTGTATTTTTAGGAGAGACTGGGTTTCACTATGTTGGCTGGGGTGGTTTTGATTTCTTGACCTCATGATCTGCCTTGCCTGCCTCAGCCTTCCAAAATCTTAGGGTTACAGGAGTAAGCCACTGAGCCCCACCTGATTATGTTTTTAATTAATTAATTAATTATTTTTGAGAGGGCCTTGTTCTGTCACCCAGGCTGGAGTGCAGAGACATGATCTGGGCTCACTGCATCCTCAACTTCTCAGGCTCAAGTGATCTTCTTGCCTGAGCCTCCTAAGTAGCTGAGACTACAGGCACTTACCACACCCAGCTAAATTTTGTATTTTTTGTAAAGACAGGGTTTCACCGTGTTGCTCAGCCTGGCCTCAAACTCCTGTACTCAAGTAGTCTGCTCGCCTTGGCCTTCCAAAGTGCTGGGATTACAAGCATTAGCCGCTGTGCATGATCATCACTGAGTTGATTTTTTTTAAGAAAAGAAATAGAAGATATACTTTTATTTTAATTGTTATTTTATGGTTATAATATCTTGTGTTTAATAGAGTTCTCGTTTGTAAACATTTTGTTAATGGTGTATTTTTTAAGCTTCCGTGTGAATCTGGTGAATTTTGTAGTTGGTGTAGTTATGAAAAACTAGGATTAAACTTGGTGCACAGGAATTAGAAATAAAGCCCTAATTTCCCCCGAGTTGTTGGTGGATTTGCTCTGGAAAGAGTGGCAGGAATGAGGTGACAACATGATTTTTGAACACTGTGTATACATTAATTTCCAGACTGAGGTTATCTAGGGCTTCCAGTTTTTATTTGGGTGTTTCTTACATAAACAAGCCTATAGCATACTTTCTATTATTTACTACAGTAACTTTAGGTTCATTGTTGACAAATAACAGTTTAACTTTTACATCATCTTTTAGAATTGGTTCTTTATATTAAAGGAAACGATGTGTACATTTTATATTTAAGAGAAAATATAATATTTTCCTGAAAATGGTATTTATATTTGCAAGAAGTTGGTTTTGATTATTGTCGCTGGAGCTTTGGGCTCAGCAATAGCATTCTGGGCTGTGTTCCAGAATTATATGAGAGCTGTAATTGTGAAAGACCTGGATTTACAATTTACTAGGTTACAGATACAATATTTTGTAAAATAAATTATTTTTCTATAAAATATGGTTTCAGTGAGATATTACTACAGGAAAGTTACCTATTACATATTCAGAAAAAAAAATGATACATTGTTTATTTTTTCCATTATAAACTGCTTTTGAATTTAAGTTTAAATGTATTGTTACAAATGTATTTCTAACTGAAGTGATTTTTTGAGATTACTGACTCAATATGTGGGATTATGCAATTTTTGAAGCATTGCACTCTTCTTGGTAAAAGAAAAAGTTTAACACTTTTTATATTCTTCTTATGTGAAGGAAGTTGATACTAATCAAACCCAGGAATTATTTTGTTTTTTGGATATTTTAATCAACATTGAATTGTTTTTTTCTTATGTAAAAAGTAAACACAGTCATTGATCCATTATCAACTTCAGTAAAATCTAATTCCGTATTTCTATCCAATAGTACATATATAATGCATAAAAATGATTTCTTTGGGCCTCTGTAAGATCTGTAATATTAAATAAAATTTTAGTGATTTCAGTTAGGTAGTTAGAGGTTATATTTTTATTTATTCTGAAATAAAGTGATTTCATCAGGATTAAACAAAACTTCTACGTGCTTACCTTCTTTAAATATATTTTATGTAGTCTAGTTTTCAAGACTTTGTACTCTTTGTCATTAAGATGTCAAAGTCAATGAGTAGGCTGGTGCCTTTATTATTGAAGATCAGTTATTATAATTGAAGTTTTGAAATTTTAAGTAGCAATGGCATTCCAGGAGGAATGATAGCAGAGTTATGCAGTTAGATGTTTAAGAAAAAAAAAAAATACAGTGTGTCACTGAGCAGGCTATTAGAAAGCTGCCAGGCACAGTGGCTCACACCTGTAATCCCAGCACTTTGGGAGGCTGAGGTGGGCCTCAGCCCACAAGGTTAGGAGTTCGAGACCTGCTTGGCCAATATGGTGAAACCCCATCTCTACTAAGAATACAAAAAAATTAGCCAGGCATGGTGGTGTGCACCTATAGTCCCAGCTACTGGGGAGGCTGAGGGAGAAGAATCACTTGAACCTGGGAGGAAGAGGTTGCGGTGAGTTGAGATCACGCCACTGCACTCCAGCCTGGGTGACAGAGCGGGACTCTGTCACACACACACACACACACACACACACACACAGAGGGAGAGAGAAAGCTCATGTACATATCAACAAGCAAGTCTGTCTCTCTTCCCCGTGAAATTAAAAACTAAGAGCTGTTAGAGCAAGCATTAGTTTTCTGAGGATGCACTATTCATTTGCATAATCTTCTCACTCTTCCAGTTCTAAAAAATATGTTATACTCATTAGACATTTATTGTGTGCTTATCATGTACCATGTGTCCTGTTAAAAGAAATGAAGGAAAATTATGGAAAGAAAAGGTTCTTATACTCTGAATGTAGCAGTGAATAAGAAATTTAAGATTTCCTTTTGCAAGGTGAATCAAACCCCTCCAGTGTATGTTATATAATGTCATATCTACCCTTATAAAGCTTTTTTTTTTCTTTTTGAGATGGTGTCTTGCTGTGTTACCTAGGCTAGATTGGAGTGGGTGCAGCCATAGCTCTAACCTCAAACACCCGACTCAAGTAATCCTCCTGTCTCAGCCTCACAAGTAGCTGGGACAACAGGTGCATGCCACCACTCCCAGCCATGTTTTTTTATTTTTTACTTTGTAGCGATGGTGTCTTGCTCTGTTACCCAGGTTGGTCGTGTACTCCTGGCCTCAAGTGATATTCTCATTGCAGCCTTCCGAAGTCATGGAATTACAGGAGTGAGCTACTGTGCCCAGCTGAAGGAGGGCTTTTGAGTACTGAAATGAATCATTGCTTTCTAATTCTATAAATTTTTTAACAGACTTTATTTTTTAGAGCAGTTTTAGGTTCACAGTACTATTGAGCAGAGAAGGTACAGAGATTTCCCATATATCCCAGCCCCCACATATGCATAGATGCCTCCATTATCAACATCTTCCACCAGAGTAGTGGATTTGTTAACAATGGATGCTTTCAAAGTCCATAGTTTTACATTAGGGTTTACCCCTGGTGTTATACATTCTATGGGTTTGTAAATATGCATAATTATATATCCAGCATTATAGAATCACATGTAGTAGATTCACTGCCCTGAAAATTCTCTGTGCTTCTCCTATTTATTCTCCCTCCCACCTTATGCTAAGCAACCACTGATCTTTTTTTTTACTCTCTCCTTAGTTTTCTCTTTTTCAGAATGTCATATAGTTGAAATCATGTAGTATGCAGCCTTTTCAGATTAGCCTTTTACACTTAGTAACATGCACTTAAGTTTCCTCCATGTCATAGCTCTATTATTTCTTTTTAGAGCTGAATAATAGTCCATTGTTTGAATGCATCAGTTTATTCACCTACTATATAATATCTTAGTTTGTCCAAATTATGGTAATTATGAATAAAGCTACTGTAAACATTGATGTGTAGATTTTTGTCTGGACATGCTTTAAATCCTTTTGTGCAAAAACAGACAAAATTTCTGGATAGTATGGTAAGAGTAAGTTTAATTTTGTAAGAAACTACCAAACCGTATTCCAAAGAGGCTATACCATTTTGCATTTGCAAAGTGAAAGTTCCTGTTGCTCCACATTCTCACCAGCATTTGGTGGTGTCAGTGTTCTGGATTTTGGCCGTTCTAATAAGTGTGTAATGGTATCTCATTGGTACTTCAATTTGCATTTTCTTTATGACATATGATGTGAAGCATCTGTGTGTGTGTGTGTGTGTGTGTGTGTGTGTGTGTGTGTGTCACAGTCTCACTCTGTCACCCAGGTTGGAATGCAGTGGCAAGATCTCAGATCACTGCAACCTCTGTCTTCTGGGTTTAAGCAATTCTCCTGCCTCAGCCTCCAGGGTAGCTGGGATTACAGGTGCGCACCATCATGTCCAGCTAATTTTTTTGTATTTTTAGTAGAGATGGGGTTTCACTGTATTGGCCATGTTGGTCTCAAACTCCTGACCTTAAGTGATTTGCGTGCCTTGGTCTCCCAAAATGCTGGGATTACAGGTGTGAGCCACTGAAACATCTTTTTATATGCTAATTTTCTGTCTGCGTATCGTGAGGTGTCAAGGTTTTTAGCCCATTTTTAAATTAAGTTGTTTTTTATTGTTGAGTTTTAAGAGTTCTTTGTGTATATTGTGTTTTTTAAAAATACACATTAGTTTTTGAACTAAAAAATACAACCTTTGTATATTTTGGATAATAGTCCTTTATCACAGTGTATTTGGCATGTTTTATCCCAGTCTTGTCTGTTCATTCTCTTGACAGTGTTTTTCACAGAATATAAGTTTTTTATTTTAATGAAGTCTAGCTTATTAGTTCATTCTTTCATGGATAGTGTGTCTTTGGTATTTTATCTAAGTCGTCACCAAATCCAAGGTGATGGAGATTTTCTCCTTTTATCTTCTTGGAGTTTTATAATTTTGCATTTTACATTTAGATCTATGATCCATTTGGTTTAATTTTTATAAAGGATGTAAGGTCTGTGGCTAGGTTATTTTTTTTTTGCATGTGAATATCCGGTTCCATCACCATTTGTTGAAAAGACTGCCTTTTCTCCATTGTATTGCCTTTGCTCCTTTGTCAAAGATCAATTGACTTCATTTATGTGGATCTGTTGCTGGGTTCGTTGTTCTGGTCCATTGATCAATCTGTCTGTTCTTTCACCACTGCTGTACTGTGTTGATTATGATGGGCTTATAGTAAGTCTTGAGAACAAGTGGTGTCATTATTCTAACTTGGTTCTTCTCCTTCAGTATTGTGTTGGTTACTCTGGATCTTTTCTCATATACAGTTTAGAATCATTTTGTTGATACCTACAAAATAATTTGCTAACTCCATAACTCTTAATGAGGTTTTTGTTTGCTTAATGAGTATTCTAATATTAGCAGTGTTTCCACATATTTATGAAATTCTTGTTTTCTAAAGGGTAACTAGTATGGTTTGGCTGTGTCCCCACCCAAATCTTATCTTGAATTATAGTCCCCATAGTCTTCACATGTAGGGAACTGGTGGAAGGTAATTTAATCATAGAGGCCGTTACCCTCATGCTGTTCTCATGATCATGATTTCTCATGAGATCTGATGGTTTTATAAGGGGTCTTTCTCCCTTTCACTCACTCACTTCTCTTCCTGCTGCCATGAAGAAGGATGTGTTTGCCTCCCCTTCTGCCAATGATTGTAAGTTTCCTAAGGCCTCCCCAGCCATGCTGCACTGTGAGTCAATTAAACCTCTTCCCTTTATAAATTACCCAGTCTCAGGTATGTCTTTATTAACAGTATGAGAACAAACTAATACAGTGACCTTTAAATAAATAGTCACAGTATAAATGGCAAAATACTGTTTTCTCAGTTTGTACCACGCTGTTCATGCCAGACTCAGGAAATCCATACCTTTCAAATTCCTCCCTTTTCCTTTCAGCTATAATCTTTGACCTGTGGCCCTTGGATTCCACATGAACTCTTACCATTTTCTCCTTTTCTCACTGTGGCTCACAGTGGCAATGTCTTCTAAAGCTGTTGACGTTAGAGGT
The DNA here is from genome assembly GCF_009761245.1 of Sapajus apella. NCBI lineage: Eukaryota > Metazoa > Chordata > Mammalia > Primates > Cebidae > Sapajus > Sapajus apella. Next base: position 40,983,714 of record NW_022436947.1, read on the forward strand.
GGCATAGTTTCTGCCATTGCCCACCGCCCACCACAGACATGCTGATACTGCTGATGCCCAGGTTGAGTTTGCTGTGTCTGTCTTGTGGCCTCGAAGTGTTCCTTGTGATGTTCTCCATGTCAAGCTGAGAGTACCATCCTGGACAACATAATAAAAGTATCTTATGCTGCTGGCTCAAGTTCTGGTGGCTTGTGCTCTCACAGTCCCACAGAGACTTTTGTGAAATAGTTCATTTTGGGATTTACTTGCTTGTTTATTTGCAGTGCCCTTATGCCCTATTTCAGTCCAAGTCCAGATGGACTGGGCTAAGTGACACCATACTCAGAAACACAGATCTGAGACTTGTACTTTGTTTTTAAGCCAGGCTGTGTGGATTGATACCTTCTACCCCCACCTTGAGAGGTGTCTAGAAAAGCCTAATTTCTAGGTAAGCATATCTAAAGTTTAGGCAGTACTCTTATTGGCCCATAGCAGACACTTTAGATATTTAAATTTACTGTCATCTTTTTTTAAAAAATTATGATTGACACATAATAATTGAATGTAATTATAGGTTACATCATGATGTTTTAATACATGTATACATTGTGTATATGATCAAATCAGGGTAATTAGCATATCCATGACTTTAAACATTTATTATTTCTTTGTGCTGAGAACATTCAGCAAAATATTCTTTGTTTCCTGTTTGGATGGGGGAGAATCTTTAGTTGTGGCTCTCTCCAGGTAGATTTTCTTGATTTCACTTTTTTGTATTACACTAAAAGAGTCTAGTGTTCAAGCAGGCTGAATTTAGTTTGAATCTCAGCTTCTTCGCTGGTGGTGTGATTGTGACACATTTCCAGATTTCTGGGGAATTCAATCTCCTTATCTGTGAAATTGACAGAAAACACATCTCATAGGGATGTGTGAGGATTGGCGATATATGTTAAGTGTACTGGGCATGTGCTATATATACTCTTTATGCGTTAGTAATGTTGACCTCTCTGAGTTGATTGTATCACTTCTTTACTGTCAGTAAGTAAAAGAATTCCTCTTGTTACTTGGCTTCATAGATCTGTACTCATAGGCAACTATATAGCACATCAGTTCCCTTAAGCCTCTCTGGGAAGATGTCTGCTTCTTATTCTTCTGTAAATAGTACACCAACACTCTACAAGTGACTTTTGCATACTCTAGGTAGCCTCTCTTCTAAGTTAGATTATTTTAGACAGTTTTTTCTTTAAAATGCAGTAGTCAGAATAGTGTAGATTAAAAAAACAAACAAAAACATCCCATGGAGCCCAGCTTCTCTGTAAATTTTCTGGACCTCATTTTGGTTACTATAAAAAATGGAAGTAAAATAATGAGACAAGTGATCTTAAAAGAACTTTTTTGGGTTTAAAAAATCCATTATTCTGTAAGAGAAGATCTGTTATGCTCAATTTTGTATTTCGGGCAGGTGGCTTCCATATATCTAGGATGTATTCTAGTATTTCCAGTGTGGAATTATCAAGTAAGCATCCAGTAGAAATACAGCATAAGTCAAAGTTTGGAAATTGACCAGACAGCTTACAGCCCCTTTTGGTTTTAGTCTGCAGAGATTTTCATCACATTTTAAAAGTGAATACTTGCTATTGATTTGCAAATCAAATTATTCATTTTAAGCTATTTGCCAATGTATCATCTGTAGTGATTTTGTCCATTGTAACTTTTAAGAAGAATATTATTTTGAATTGTTATAGCCCATTAGGTTCTTCAGACCGTTATAAAAATCTGTTTTATTAAGTAGAATATTTTGGTAAAACAATTTGAGTATTTCCTAAGGAAGGCAAAAAGTATGTTTTTGTATATTCTTTTCATTTAATTCCATTATTTAGTAATAGTTCTAATTTTTAGAAAAATAATTGTATGATATCTTTCAGTCTTCTCTAGAACACCAAATTTCCTCAAATCAGGTGGGTCCGTAGTTAATCACATCTAAGAAGTGCTGAATGAAAGTAAGTTAACAGACTTTTAAAATGTAGTACCCTTTTGAATCTTTAATATACTAATGTGAATTGTGAATCCTCAAAAAGAAAGTAGAGTATACATCTATTAAACTATGTAGTTTGGTATCTAAAGAACACATATTGGGATTGTTCACAATATTAGTGTTCCAAGGATGCAGTTTGTGAGAAGCTCATTATATAGTACTTTGTAGTTTATAAAGTACTGTTGCATTATTACCTTATTTGTTTCTGACAACCCTTTTAGGTGTTTTGCGGGTCCAGGTACATGAGCATCTGAGAAATTGTTGCTACATGTTGAAGGCACATACTTATTTTACTTGGAAATTAATTTGTGTTAAGAAGAGAATTAGAATCTAAATCAGCAACAGTATGTTGTTTTGATAAGCATTTGAGGAGTTAATTGAGTACAGCTCTGGTGATTACCGAGAAATCTGTTAGAGGACGTTGACACAAAGAATGAGAGTTTAAAAATGTCAACTATTTTACCACTGGGCATGCTAGTGAAATTTTCCACCCAATTATGTTTGTGTCAACAACAAAGAATTTCTTTAAATGTCATATATTTTTAGTAGTGCATGGCTGTGCAGCATAAGCTCTGTTAGTTTTTATTAAATTTAAATGTGTTAACCTATAATGTTATTGTTAATGCTGTACTTGCTTCTAAAGTGGGTGCTCCGCCATTCAGAATACTCTGAATCATAGACTGATAGGAAGTTGAGTCCAAAGAGATGTTTTTTTAGCACCTCTTGGTTTATCCTCCCCTTCATAAAGCTGAAATTACCCCTGAAACTACTGGATAATGGAATTATACAGTATGATTGAAAGTCACTGGAAAGGTGCTCAATTTTTTATTTACTGGTAGATGCTTATGCAATGCTTACCATTTGCCACCCCATGTCCTAAAGGATATATAAATATCAGGTTATTTAATTAATAGTTATTGAGTGTCTGTGCTGTGGTCTGAATGATTGGGTCCCTCCAAAATTCTGTGTTGAAGCCCTAACCGACAGTGTGATGGCATTTGGAGGTGGGACATTTGGGAGGTAATTGGGTTGCAGTGAGGTCACGGGATGAAGGGACCAGAGTTCTCTACCATGTGAGGATTCAGCAAGAAAGTGGCTGGCTGTAAACCAAGAAGAGGGCCCTCACCAAGAACCTGACCATGTTCGCAATTTGATCTCAGACTTCCAGCCTCCAGAACTATGAGAAACAAGTGCTTGTTGTTTAGGCCACCCAGTCTGTGATACTCTATTATAGCAACCCAGACTAAGATAGTCTGCTCCTGTGCCAGGTAGTTAGCCTGGTATTTAAAGCATTTTATGAAGCTCTACAACACCTCACTGAAGAAGTTTGTATTATTTTACTCAGTATATAGATGAGGAAGCAGATACTCTTCTAGAAATCTCCTGCTTCTCAAACTGAAGGTACATAGCTGTATGGCAAGGTAAGTACAAGCAATAGGAAAAGAACTATCCTACAGCTTTAGGATTTGACTTTGTTGTTGCATGAACAAAATCAGCTGAATTCTTTTCAGCTTTATGTTTTCAAAGAGAAAGTTGTTCTTGCAGCTTACCAGTTCAGTATCGATGGAAAATCTGTCTACCTACAAAGAAACCATTTGTTCCTGGGTTGAATGAATACTTTGAACAACACCTTGAGGTTGGGCATAGATAATTAAGATACATACCTGGGATAGGTAATAAAATGGTTCTTATTCAGCCACACACTAAGATTTGGTGTGGCTGAGCACGGTGGATGGGTTTTGAGACATCCTGTGGGAAGAGATTTAAGAAAATTCTCTTCACCTTCAGTGAAGAGAAACAGTAAAGGAGAATGGAAATATGTGGGTGAAATTGGTAGGTTTCTGCTCTTCATTGTTTGATGTTAATCTTGTTCTTGTCTTCCCACAAAATCTGTAAAGTGTTTGCTTTAAAAAATAATTGTAAAACTGGATTTGTTTTAGGGAACGTGGCCAAGTACTGACGATAGCTTCAAGGAAGACTTAGAGGACTTGCTGAGACACCCAAGGGTGGTTGACATGTCTGGGTTTCATCTATCTATCTGGGACTTGTGTTTATTTCCTCTGGCAGTATATGTGTCAGTTCTCTTTTATATAGCATCTGAAGGTTTTACATGTTTAGAATACAGAATGGTCCCTATCCCCCAGAACCCCTCAATATTTTATTTAAGCTACATAATTTTAATTTTGTAATCACCTTTATCATACACCTCAGCATGCATACTACTAGCCCTCCTGTAGGTAGACTCATACCTGTTTACAAAATGCGATGTGTTCTGAACGGTAGTGAGTTCTTAATACCTTGCTTGATCTCTACGTGTCCTTTTCATAAGATGGTCTGTTTGTAGTAGATTCTCCATCACTCCAGTGTGTCTTCAGTGTACTCTTGACTGTTGGGACGTTAATTGTATTCAACTGAAATTCACTTACGTAACTACTTAGCTCAAACCAGCAACACATATTTGAGAAACAACATTTTGAATCCAAGTTCTGTATTTTACATTAATTTAAACATGTGAAGATAGTTTTAGCCCATTTTTGTTGAATTTTTAGATATTTGGAGACAATAGTTTTCCTTTTGTCTTTTTGCCTACTTCATAGTCAGTGTACGAATTATGTAGCATATAATCCACATACTGATACCGATTTGTTAATCCATCTTTAAATGGAGTTGTCCCACCAGATACAAACCTACCTAAATGAACTAGAAGCCAGCCTTGTATTCTTGTATTGAACATAAGAATACCATGGGGCATATTGTAAAAGTATCACTGAAATTAGACTACTCTAGGCCTCAGATATACTTCATGCATTTTTTTCCTGTATCTAATAGTCTTATCAAAATAGAACTGACCTTTTGTAGTGAACCTATGTTACTTTGTCATACTGTGCTTTCTTTTTCTTTTTGGGGGGTGGAGGTGGGGGTGGGGGAATGCAGTCTCTCTCTGTCACCAGGCTAGAGTGCAGTGGTGCGATCTTGGCTCACTGCAACTTCCATCTCCCGGGTTCAAGCGATTCTCCTGCCTCAGCATCCCCAGTAGCTGGGACTACAGGCAGGTGCCACCATGCCCAGTTCATTTTCTTCTTTTAGTAGAAACAGGGTTTCACCTTGTTGGCCAGGATGGTCTCTATCTCTTGACCTTGTGATCTGCCCGCCTCAGCCTCCCAAGGCGTTGTGATTACATGCCTCAGGCCACTGCACCTGGCTACTTTCTTTTTGAGTACTCAACATTTTATCTTTTAATGAGTTGCCTTCATAATTGGCAGAAGTTGACTCTAGACTTTACCGAATTTTCACTTACTCTTTCAATTTAGGGCATTTGTCCATCTCGGCTCTTCTCTAACATCCTCCATGATTTCTCAAATTTCCTTTGATGAGTTTACAAAGATACCGGTAATTGGAGAAGCAAAAACGATGATTTAATAATAGCTGGTTGACATCTCAGAGCATTAGTATACCACTTACTTCTTTACTTGACCTGTTTAATAGCAATGGAGAAGCATTGGGAAAAAGGATATATAAAAAGAAAATAAACCTATGAGAAAAAAGCTAAAATGGCATTATTTGTCTCCAAAAAAAGACAAAGCTCAGACTTTATATGTGAGGATGTATTGTAAAGGCCAGCTGTTTTGCATGTTCCACCAAGACCAAACTGAAGGAAATTGATTTAAGCTGTATTATTCAAGGATTTGTATTGAGTATTAATAGGAGTTTTATGATTCTGAATATTGTTCATTTCTGGAGTGACTTGTTGGTAGAAGTTGTGATTTTTCCCCCCTCTTAAATCTCTAAAAATAACATCAATTTTCATCTCTCAGTAATGTTGTACAGTGTTCCCAAAGGCTAAAAGAAATACTAGGTGACCTTTCAAGTCCTTTCTTGCTCAGTGACTTTGTCTTTTCACAGATCTCACCCCACATCTAGAGATCTGTTGCATTAGAGTCACTTTTGTTCTTTCTTTGTCATTTTAAGAGCTGTTAACATTCCATCATGAATCTGCTAATGGAGAGGTGAACTTACAGTTTAATATACTATTCTCAGTGTAAAAATAAAGATCCACTTTATATGTTTATGTAAAATATAAATACTTTATGTGGTATTTCAGTTATTTAAAAAACATGAGCTATTTGATAAATATTATTTTTAGAGACAGTCTTTATTTTCAGTTTACCTTCAGAGTTTTGGCAGATATTAGTTGAACATGCTATGCATTTATTTTTATTTTTTTCATTCAAATATTTTAATTTTTTAGTTAACATACTCTGTAACTAGAAGTAGTTTTTAGTATAATACTTTCTAAAAATTAGATTACCAAATGAACAAATGCTATTTGAGAATACATCTGTCAAAATTTCTGATTTGAAAATAAATCATAGATAAAAAATCAAGGTAAGGCCAGGTGTGGTGGCTCACGCCTGTAATCACAGCACTTTGGGAGGCTGAGGTGGGTGGATCACAGGGTCAGGAGTTCGAGAACAGCCTGGCCAATATGGTGAAACCCCTTCTCAACTAAAAATACAAAAATTAGCTGGGCATGGTGGCCCACACCTCCCAGCTTCTTGGGAAGCTAAGGCAGGAGAATTGCTTGAACCCGGGAGGGGGAGGTTGTGGTGAGCCGAGATCACACCACTGCACTCCATCCTGGCAACAGAGCGAGACTTCATCTAAAAAAAAATAAGTAAATATGAATATGTAAAATATTTTAATAGCAGTTACTGCACCATTTGGACAGTATCACCCCATTTGACCTTTGTTACTTTCACTTCTTTGAGAATTAAAGATAGGGAGGGTAAATTAATATAAAACCTTGGACTCCTGGATTTCAGCTTACAAATAGAGATTTTGGGCAATTTACTTAATCTTTGTTTGTTAAACTTCAGTTTTACCGTTTATAATCTAGCATGGTAATGGCATAGTACTTGTTTAGATTGCTGGAAAAATAAATGCAGAATCCTTAGCATAGTGGTTGTCACATAGTAAGAGCTATAAAGATTATTATTTTTATGCGTTAACAACAACAGATTACAGTTTGCTTACTGCCTTTCACTAGGCATTATGCTGAGCGATGAGCATCTAAGGACAAAAATATTCCATTCTTGCATTGGAGAATCTTTCATCCTTGTATTGGAAACATAGATAGAAACAAATAATTGTAATATGAGTGATCATAGATGTGCAATCTTCCAGAAAGTGGAGTTTGATTTGATCATGGGAGAAAACAGAATTTCAAAATCATTTTAAAAAACAGAGGGGGTTACTATTTCTTTAGATTGTCCTCCTGTTAGCAAAATAGATTGATATACTGTTCTTACAAGTAACCATAAAATAGAAATAAACAATTTTCCTTTGCTTGAATATAAATGATTGTGTTTAGAAGACAGTTGAAGTGGAGAGCCTCTCTGTTCAATTTACATACTGATATTTATTCTAAGTTGATTTTAGGATTACTTATATTGAATTTATAGTCAAATGTTGTTTATTTAAGTCTACATGTGATAATTAATTTTAGTCCCTTAAAATGACATGGGTGCTTTGACAATATCTATATTTATAAAGTTATTTTCCGTTTCATTCCCCCACCCCTCACTAATACTACTGTCATAGATTGGGGATGACATGTTACAAACGAATCTTCTACATATAATGCTTTATAAAATACATGTGTGTATCTGTGGTTCTTAAACTTGATTTACTCCAGTTTCCCAAACAGGTTCCAGGTGCTCTTCCCTTTTCAGTCTTTAGGTTTAAAGTTGACAAGATGTATAAAGCACTTTTGTCATTTAAGGCTTATTCGGGATGATTAGGGTTATTACCTAAGATATCAGACAGCCTGTGAGAGCTGATGAGGTGACTGTCACCATTATAAATAATAGCCAGTGAGAGTGAGTGGGTTAATGGATTGCTATTTCCTGGTAGTGAAAAGCAGGTAGTTAGAAACCAAGGTCACCTGAGAACCGTTGGTGGTTTCATAGACTTCTTAGAATTGGGAAGAAACTTGGAGTTGCCCCTTCAGCCTCATAACTAAGGTAAGAATGACCTTTTTCTGCATTTCTAACTAATGGACATCTAGACTTGGAACGCTGCACATGCATGCATGGAAGAAAGACAAGAAAGTTTTTCCTTGCAATGCTCAGCATCCTGTAGAATGTAGATATTTGTAGCATCTGTAGTTTATAGCAGGAGGCATATGCAGTTAGATTCACTTTTTTGTGCTTAAGATGGGGTGGTCAGTGTCCACAAAAGTGAAGATGGAGTCAGCTATCTGACAGAAGAAAAGATTTTCATATTTTACTTGCCTGGAGTAGTAGCTCCCATCCTGTCAGACCCAATGTCCACTTTTGTAATATAATTTTGATGCCCCCTGTAATATTCCGAAACATCTGTAGATAATAGTAACCTATTTTTATATATTTACTAAAAACTAGTATAATATGCCCAACTACAATATATTAGAGAAATAAAAGTGATTTATACCATGTTTTTCAGTATGTAAATGCTGAGCCACAACTGTAAGTCTTTTTAAGAGTTGGATACTTTATAAAAGTTTCCATATACAGAATCGTTAATAGTTTACTGTATATGCAAATGGAAATAGATGTGCCCTTGAGAATATCACTTGCAGAAATGGTATTCAACTTTACTGAAATTTCCAAATGACAAGGATTACAGCCATCTCTCTTTTATGCAGTAGTTACATTGCTGGAAAAAGTCAAATCATGCAAAAAAGTCTTTGTGCTTATGTGGGAAATTGAGCTAGGTTGTAGAATCAGATATTATAAAGTTTTGTTTTGTTTTTTTTCACAAACAGAATATAGGTTATTGGAAAATTGTGCAGGACATGTAAACTACTCTATTGATGGAATTTTTCTGTATATCGCAGTAGTATACCCAGCCAACAATGACCAAAACTGCTCCCACAAATTCCCATTGAACTGTTCTTGTAGTGGCACCACCCTTTTTGAGTGTCATTGCCCTTAGCTGACTCCGTGAGAACTTCAGCCTGCAAGTTGAAGCCCTAGGAACTGCCTCAGACTAGAGAATATATAAGAAATTGCATTTGACAGGTGCTCTAGAAATCTCTAGTCATGTACTTACCCCCCCCTTTTTTTTTTTTTTACCAATTTGCTAGGTTTTTAAAAGATTACTGTGAAATTTATTAGAAACAAACCCTACATGCATACAAAGGGCCATAACTAGAACATCAGATTCACTTAAAAATTGTGACTAAATATACATAATATGCACCATTTTAATTATTTTTAAGTGTACGAATCAGTGGCATTAAGTACAGTCACATTGTTGTTCAGCCATCAACAGTGTTCATCTCTGGAACTTCTACATCATCCCAAATCAAAACTCTGTACCAATTAAATAATAAATCCTCATTGTTTCATTCCCAGTTCCTGATAACCACTATTCTACCTTTCTAAAAATTTACCCTACTGGTTTGACTATTGATTTTGTCATAATCTATGATTTTCCTCTTTAAAATGTTCTTAGACTTAAAATAAGGAGGAGAACCTTGCCTTGAGAGATGACAATTGTACTTATATTCCGTATTCTACACATGGCTTTTGTGGTAGTTTTCCATCCACTTGCCCCTGTTCTCTTTAATAAAGTTCTGTCATAACTGTTAAAAGGCCTAAAACCTTTTAATGTTTGCAAGTTGGAGTTTTACAGGCTAAAATTTCCTCCTGAAGGAATCTTTTTCTAATTTTATATCATTTTAAAGTAATAGACATATATCATTCTCTCATATCAAACACCACCCCATCTGTTAGGTAAAATCTTCAGACATCTGTTTTATATAAAATCACTAGTCTTTCAGCAAATCGTGTATTCAGAAATGCTATACAGTAGAAGAGGAGGTAGAGTGTAGGTTCCATTTAGGAACAGTTTGCTCTTAGCAAGTAACTAGGTGTTAGTCATTATTTCAGAATGACTTCATGGGAGGGAAGTCAGTGAAGTGTCTATAATCAGGTTTTTAAATATTATTCCCAAATTATTTTTTGATTGTTGATTACCAAATTTTAATATTAAAGACAGTTTTATTGAGATATAATTCACAAAAAATTATTTAAAGTATGATATATATTTTCATAATTCTTAAGTATATGCATAATATTGTACAGCCATTACCATAATCAATTTTGGAATATTTGTATTACTACCAAAAAGTTTCATGACCTTTGGTAGTCACTTTTCATTTCCCCCAAAACCCACACCCTTACTCAACTACTGGTCTACTTTCTGTCTCTCTAGATTTGACATTTATGGACATTTCATATATATGGAATCATGTAATATGATCTTTGGCCTCTTTCACTGAACATAATAATGTTCATAAGGTTCCTCTGTTTTGTCACATATATCCGTACTTTGTTCTTTTTATAGCTGAATAATTCCTTTGTACAGCTAGGCTAAATTTTGTTTACCTCTTCATCAGTTGATGGACAGTTGTCTTGTTTCCACTATTTTGCTGTTATGAATAATGCTGCTATAAACATTCATGTACAACTTTTTGCATGTGAGTGTATTTCATTTTTCTGGTGTATGTATGTAGGATTGAGTGTTTAACTTTTTAAATAAATGCCAGAATGTTTTCCAAAGTGGCTGTACCATTTACATTCTTATCAGCAGCATATGAAGATTCCATAATTCTTCCACATTTCACCAATACCTGTATTGTTTAACTTTTCTATTATGGCCATCTTAGTGAGTGTGAGGTAGTACCTTTATTGTGGTTTTGATTTGCATTTCCCTGTGAAAAATATTTTTGAACATCTTTTCATGTTTGTTAACATCTATTAACTCTGAAAACTTAAGTGTATGAAATCCCTAATGAAAGCCATATTAGTCTGTTCTTGCACTGCTATCAAGAAATCCCTGAGACTGGGTAGTTTATAAGAAAAGAGTTTTAACTGACTCACAGATCTGCAGGCTGTACAAGAAGCATGGCTGGGGAGGCCTCAGGAAACGTTCAGTTGTGGTAGAATGTGAAGGGGAAGCAGGCACATCCTACATGACTGGAGCAGGAGGAAGAGAGAGTGGAGGAGGTGCTATATGCTTATAAGCACCCACATCTCAGATAACTCACTCACTATCACCAGAACAGCACCAAAGGGGAACTCTACCCACATGATACAGTCACCTTCCATCAGCTCCCCTTCTGACATTAGGGATTACAATTTGTCATGAGATTTGAGTGGGGACACAGACCCAAACCATATCAGAAGCTCTCACCTGGCAGTTAGATCCATTAGTGAGGATGGATCAAAGGGACGTATCGTATTTCATTAATTCTAAGATAAGCATTTTTCACATTTGACGTCACTAAAATCAGTGCATTTTACACTAAATATATTGTGCCTTTAGTAAAGACAGTTTGGAAAAAGAAAATTCAGTTGACAGTTAAGAGATTTATTACTTCTCTTTCTGTAGTCCTAGAGCAACTGATTCAACTAGAAACTAAAGTATATTATTAAATTAGGACCAAATAGTTTCTTCTCTTACAGTTCATCAGATTAAAGTTACAGTGTGAAATCTCTTTACCTATATAAGCCTTTTCTGATTAGTATTTACTCGCCAACTTACAGACATTGATAAATTTGATATATTATTTATCCTCATTAAAAAATAATTCCCTATTCCTTTGTAAAAAATTTATTAATTTATTAATCCCAGCTCTACTTCATGCACATTGACACACAGAGACCTGAAGTTTAGTTCTTCTTTATAAACTTTAGGTCTCTGTGTGTCAATGTGCATGAAGTAGAGCAGGGATTTAGTGAAAGCTACACCATTTATCATTGTTAGACTCTTGCTTGTCTGGCAAAGACAGCTGACAAAGAAAAATATTGAAGGTTTGTCTTGTATTGATCTCCACTGGACTTTGACCCTTCCAGAAACTGGCTATGGCCAGAATGTATGAACTCAATGTCATCTTTGATTCTTGATGCTTATTTTAATTTACATCTTGATGTGAAATGGCGTCTGGTGAAACTATATGCTTCCTATAGTATTATTGAAAACTAGGGTGCGGGGTGGGGGGGCAACAATTCTATTGACAGATGATGTAGTTTTATAGATTCTGGCATTAGATTATTAGGTTATATCTTTTCCGGAACCAAATTTGCTTCCATATAACTTCTGTTTTTGATCTTAAATTTCAGTCACTTGATTACATAGTGTAACTTCTCTTAAATATGAGGGCTCTTCAGTTATTTATCAGACATCTTATTTCCACTAGTCTTTTTTTCTTCTAAGCATTCCTTCTTCCCTCCACTTTTCTTCAAATGAAATAGATTGTTCGTACACCACATTTCTGTATATAATCCTATTTGTATGTCCCTCTGGAAAAATGTCTATAAAAATGGTATTTGAAAAGTTAGTGGTCCAATGAAAAGTATACTAGGGCTGTAGTTCTTGTACTTTTAGGATTATATGAACTGGCACACATTTTATTTGTATCAGCTTTTCTGTAATCTTTTACTGTCATAATTTTGTAATCTGATTGAGCTTTCTAGAATCAGGACCCACCTCGTATTTAACTTTGAATAGATTGCCTAACATTGTCCTGGCTATGTGGATTAAATAGATAATTTTGAAAGATTTTTATAGCTAGAAAATAGTTGGAGGTTTGTAAAAAGAAGTGAGGCTGGAAGGCCTTTGGGTCCAGTCCTAGAAATGCCTGGAATGCCATGCTAAGAAGTTTGCATTTAAGAGTTGTTACAGATTTAAACATTTTAGAAAAATAGTTCTGCAAGGAGTATGGAATTTTGGAGACAAAGGTAGTTAAATTTTGAATATGTAAATATGCAGAGGGAAGTTTCCTCTGTCTGATGGGATCAGATTTTGTCTGTCAAACCAACCTGTCTTAAGGGGAACTTCTAAAAAAAAAAATTTTCAACCATACCTTGAGTGTTTATTTTAGTATCAAAAACATACACTTTTATTCAGGAATCTTTTGATGTAGAGTCATGACCTTTTTTTCCCTTGAAGTATTGTTCAGTTATCTTTTTCACATAACCAAAATGGACCCCTTATTTCCAGTTCCTATTTCTTTCAAGTGACAATTTAAAGATACTTGCAAAGCAACTTCAATGAAGAATCCTTCCAGATTGTAAAATTCTTTTTCTTCCTGACTTAACAATTGTCTCACCTTTACCTGTTCAGCAGCATTTTTAAGCAGCTTGCCTTACTTATTTTCTTTCCATGACGTCTAGTTTTCAGGAGGAAAACCAAAACAAAATTTTTAAACATTTTATCTTGCATGTTTATTTGCATAATGTTAAAAGTTTTTTAAAACTTAAAGGTAAAACAGAGGTTAGAGGAAAGGAAGGAATAGGTTTATGGAGTGTGACGGAGACTGCCAGTTATTCCCCAATATCCAGTGTCTTTCAGTATCTGTTTTCTGGGCACATGGCCACAGTTAGTGACTATATTTCCCAGCCTTACTTCAAGGAAAATGAGGCCAGAAGACAAGCTTCTGGCTATGGGGATGTGAGTGGAAGTGACACCATGATGGGTACCATTTTTGGGTTGTGCCCTTAAGGTGAAAGCGCACTTCCTCCACTTCCCCTACTTGTTTTCTCCCTCCTACTGACTGCAGCGCTCACGTACAGGTGGGATCATAGACACATATCTTACATCTGAGATGGAAGCCATGTCATGAAGATGGCAGTGCTAAAGTATAATGTGTCTTTTATATATTGTCTAAATATACTTTTAAACTATGCTTAAAAACCTGTTGCTTATGTTTTAGTAAGATTACAGTAATTGTTTTGGAATATAGCTTAGATGTCAAGTAAAAAAATATTATTTTACCTTATCCTGTACACAGCCTGCCTCCTGCTGAGCCCCTACATTCTGATAAGTACAGAAAAACTACAGAATGTCCCAAAATTGCAAAATGCTTGAGCCTTAGTCCTGTCTGATAATTTAAAGAGTCCATTTATGTAGTGTTCAGATAAAAATGTGTCATCACTTGCCATGCACCACTCCTGCTCTGCTCCCTAATTGGTGTGGGGGACAGCACGTGGGTGGGAAGGGAGGGAAGAGTGGATTAAACTCATTGTAGCAGGAACTGTCTGATCCCATAGATATGATGTTCTCTGCCTCCCTGGTCTCAGGTGATGGCTTCCACCTAGGTATTCCCGGCATCACAATTGAAATTTCTGATGCAGTAACTCATGGCTTCCTTAAAGCTTGCTTGCTTAAAGCTTACCTGCTTGAGCTCCCTCTAAGGGCAGTCCTCAGTCTTTCACTCTTTCACTAAGTCTTAGTTGTCTCTGTTACTGCTGTATTGGTCCATGTAGCATCCCAGTGTCTTTCAACTCAGTTACCATACTCTCTGAAAATTGGAGATGCCTTGGTTGTGAAAAGTCAACCCCAGAGGCTCTCCTGCCCAATGTGGTATGGTCATTTTTAGGACCCATGTTGATAAGGGGTTCAACTTGGGAGACAGTGTGGGGAAGGAATTGAAGTAGGGGTTATCAAGAAACTTTTGAGTGTTAGAAGTAATTTGCTTTGACTAGGATGTGAGATTTATGTATATGAGTGATGAGATGAGAAGATGGGTAGTAGATGTAAAGGAAATTAAAGAAGATGATTTTATTCATCTTTAACCGTAGAGATAACCATTTTTTTTCTAAATACATTGCATAATTTTGATTTATTGTAAAAATTTGAAAATTACAGAAATATTCAAGAAGTAAAATCACATTACTTCGATATATACACTTTTTTTCTCTCAGAGATCATTATTCTGAGTTTTAATTTTTTATTTTTTAAAAAATACTTCTTCAGCATATTACTTCTCATATACTTGTCTTGTATGAATAAACATATGTATTTATATATAGCTCTAAAATACACTATATATACTTATTTCCCTCTATGAAATTGTTTTTGTATCTTTTGCTGTTATTGTTTTTCAGAATATTGGTACTCTTCAATTAGTGTTCATTATGTATTAAAGAAAACTATAGTTTGATACTCATTAATTATGAATTTTTTTTCCTGTTCTGTAGCTTCCCTTTCCATTTTATTTATGATGTTACTTTTTTTTTTTCAAGTAGGTTGTGGGGTGTTTTATTTTATGTATTAGGTTTACATTTTTATATATTTGTTTATATATTCAAATCCAGCTTGCTTTTAAAAAATTTGTCAGTGTAAATTTTTCAGGCGCTTGCATCAAATAAACTAAACCTGACCATGGCTTAAAAAAGGCAGATGTTTATTTCTCCTGTGTCACAAGTCTAAAGTTAAATAGTCCTGAGGCACTCTACCCCATGCGGTCATTCAGGGATCCAAGTACTAGTAGTCAGTCATTGATTCTTCACTACTATGCACCTGTAATAAAAGAAAAAGCTAAAGAAGCAAAAAGTATTATTTTCATTAAACCTTGAGCCATAAAAATACACCTCTTTAATATTCCATGTGACCAAATGGGAAATTCATTTACAGTACTTCTGTATACCAAAGCATGATGGTTGGTTATTGTGAGGGAAAGCAGTTGTATGAGTGTTTGAGTTGTGACCTGAACTAGTTCTTTTCTTGGAAAACCATTTTTAATTGATAGACAAACTGCTGTTAGTCCAACTTGGGATTTGGCAGAGTTAGCCATTCACTTGAAGGAAAATAGCTGACAGTGTTTATTGTCAGCAATAAAATTTGAACTTTCAAGCCAAATAAAATTTTAAAAATAAAAATATTTAAAAACTTACTCCTGCTACTGGTATCTTGATGTCTTCACAAGACTGAAATCCTTTTCTGATGAGATTATGGGTAATTCTGAAAAGGAAATTTAAAAACGTATACGTGTATGTTTATGTGTGTGTATATATATGTACAAAAATAATGAAATGTGTCCTGCAAAACTTAGTGAACCAATTTCTAAGTCACATATGGGCAAAAGATTCATCCAAGTACAAGATAGACTGATGGAGCTAATGTACAGGCATACCTTGTTTTGTTGCTCTTCACTTGATATTACTTTGCAGATACTGCCTTTTTTAATTAACTAATTCATTTTTTTAACAAATTGAAGGTTTGTGGCAACCCTGTATCCTGCAAGTCTGTCAACACCATTTTTCTAATACATGTGGTCATTTGTATCTCTGTGTCACATTTTGGTCGTTCTCACAATATCTCAAATGTCACACGTCTCTCAGTTTAAGTTAAAAGCTAGAAATGATTAAGCTCAGTGAGGAAGACGTGTCCAAAGAAGAGAGAGGCTGAATGCTAGTCCTCTTACACCAAACATTTAGCCAAGTTGTAAAGGAAAAGTTCTTGGAGGAAATTAAAAGTGCTACCGCAGTAACACACGAATGATAAAGTGAAACAGCCTTCTTTCTGTTACGGAGAAAGTTTTAGTGGTCTGGATAGAAGATCAAACTAGGCCCAATCTTCCCTTAAGCCAAAGCCTAAGCCAGAGCAAGGCCCTAATTCTTCAGTTCTGTGAAGGTTGGAGAGAAGTGAAGAAGCTGCAGAAGAAAAGTTGGAAGCTATCATAGCAGAGGTTGGTTCACGAGGTTGAAGGAAAGAAGCCATCTCCGTAAGATAAAAGTGCAAGGTAAAGCAGCAAGTGCTGACGTAGAAGCTGTAGCAGGTTATCTGGAAGATATAGCTAAAATCATTGATGAAGATGACTACACTGAACAACAGATTTTCAATGTAGGCAAAACAGCCTACTATTTGAAGAAAATTCCATCTAAGACATTCACAGCTAGAGAAAGGACTCTAGCCTTTCTCTCAGAAAAGACACTGAAAAATCAGTGTGTGGCTTCAGAGCTACAAAGGACAGGCTTATTCTCTTGTTAGGGGCTAATGCAGCTGGTGACTGTTGAAGTCACTCATTTAGCATTCTAAATATCGTAGGGCCCTTAAGAATTATAATAAATCTTGGCTAGGCACAGTGACTCATGCCTGTGTTGCCAGAAATTTGGGAGGCTGAGGCAGGCAGATCACCTGAGGTCAGGAGTTTGAGACCAGCCTGGCCAACGTGGTGAAACACCATCCCTACTAAAAATACAAAAATTAGCCGGGCTTGGTGGCACACACCTGTAATCCCAGCTACTCGGGAGGCTGAGGCAGGAGAATCACCTGAACCCAGGAGGCCGAGGCTGCAGTGAGCTGAGATCACACCACTGCACTCCAGCCTGGGTGACAAAGGGAGACTGTCTCAAAAAAAAAGAAGAAGAAAAAAAAAAAGCTAAGTCTATTATGTCTGTGCTGTTAATGGAAGAGCAAAAGCATGGATGACAGCACATCCTTTTAGAGCATGGTTTTCCTAGTATCTTAAGCCCAGTGTTGAGACCTTACTGCTCAGATATAAAGATCCTTTTCAATATATTACTGCTTATTTACAATGCACCACATTATCTAAGAGCACTGATGGAGATGTACAGGAAATTATTGTTGTTGTTGCAGTTTTTAGGGACAAGGTCTTGCTCTGTTACCAGGACAGAGTGCTGTGGCATGGTCATGGTTTAACTCAGCCTTGAACTCTTGAGCTCAGGTGATTCTTCCTCCTCAGCCTCCCAAGTAGCTAGGACTACAAATGTCTGGCTGGTGTTTTTTATTGTTATTTTTTTGTAGAGATGAGTGTCTTGTTATCTTAGCCCAGGTTGGTCTTGAACTCATGACCTCAAGCTATTCTCCTGCCTTGGCTTCCCAAGGGGATTATAGGTGTGAGCCACTGTGCCCAGCCTAATGTTTTTATCCCTTCTAACACAGAATTTGTTCTGCAGCTTATGATCAAGAAGTAATTTCAACTTTCATGTATTACTATGTAAGAAACACATTTTGTGAGGCTATAGCTGCCATTAGGTGGTGGTGATTCCTTTAATAGATCTGGGTAAAGTAAATTGAAAACCTTATGAACAAGATTAATCATTCAAATGGTTTCATGACATGAAAAACATTTGTGATTCATGGGAAGAGATCAGAATATTAACATTAACAGGCATTTGAAAGAATGCCTGGGTTCATTCTAACTCTCATGGATGACTGAGGGGGTTAGGACTTTGGTAGAGGAAGGAGCTACAGTTGTGGTGGAAATAACAAAAGAACTAGAATTAGAAGTGGAGCCTGAAGATGTGAACGATTTGCTGCAATCTTATGATAAAACTTTAAGGAAGCAGAATTGCTTCTCATGGATGAACAAAGAAAATGGTTTCTTGAGATGGAGTCTTTTCCTGGTGAAGATGCTATGAACTTTGTTGAAATGACATCAAAATATTTAGAATCTTACATAAACTTAGTTGATTAAAGGAGTGGCAGGGTTTTAGAGGTTTGGATACAATTTTGAAAGTTGTTCAGCTGCTGTGCGTAAAATGTTATTCAAAGAGCATCACATGCTGCAGAAAAATCTTTCTTGAAATGCAGCAGACTTTATTACATTAAGAAATTGTCATAGCCACCTCAACTTTCACCATTAGCCTGATCAGTTGGCAGCCATCATCATGGAGGCAGGACCCTTCTACAGCAGAAGGTCATGACTCACTGAAGGCTCAGATGATTGTTAACATGTTTTAGCAATAAAGTATTTTTTATTAAGGTATGTACACTTTTTAGACATCATGTTATTGCACAGTTAATATAGACTATAGTAGAGTGTGAACCTAATTTTTATATGCACTGGGAAACCAAAAAATTCATGTGAATTGCTTTATTGTAATATTCTCTTTACTGCAGTGGTTTTGAATAGAACCTGTAATATCTCTGAGGTATGCCCGTACAAAAATAGGAAAACTTTATAGAAATGGTTTCACATTCTACGCTGTAATCAAACTTAAGAAGTTACTGCTTCTCAAATTACGGCATAGAATAAGACTATCCATAATTATATTTAAATGCTGTTG
This sequence comes from Sapajus apella, assembly GCF_009761245.1. NCBI lineage: Eukaryota > Metazoa > Chordata > Mammalia > Primates > Cebidae > Sapajus > Sapajus apella. The sequence continues at coordinate 41,002,590 of NW_022436947.1, forward strand.
AATGCTCTTCCCTTTTCTAACTAAATTATGTGAAAATGGATTTTCTTTATATATTTCAAGCAAAGTGTAATATATCACAATATATTAAATGCAGAAGTTGATATGAGAATCCAGCTGCCTTTTATTGTGCTATTTGCAGAAATGCAAAACAGTGCTACTTGCCTTACTATTTTGGGGAGGAATGGGAAAATAGAATTATTTCATTTAAATTGTGTATCTGTTTTTAATAACTAGCAACTTAATGACTATGTATGATCATTAATCAAGAAAAAAGGAGGTGACCTTTATCTTCTTTTTCTTCCTTATTGGCTCTCAATCTTTAGCATTCATCAGAATCACTTGGAGGGATTGTTACAACACAGATTACTGGACCACTCACCTCCAGAGTTTCTGATTCAGTAAATGCTGGATGGGGCCTGAGATGTCTGTTTCTAACAAAATTCCCAGGTGATGCAAATACTGCTATCATAGCTTCAGAACCACTGTTCTACTTACTACTTTGGTTCATTAGGCAAACTTGTTTTACCTGCCATTTGGGAAGGAAAAAACAATACTAGAATTTTAAATAGACAGGTAGTTCAGGTATAAAGATGCTGGAAGTGTAGTGTCCTTAGTTGCCAAAAATTTGAGAATTAATTAAAAATTAAGCAGAACACTTTGTCAGGAATTATTCAGTGTCTAAGACTTTTCTCTACATACAAGCTAACAATTTACCATACCACCATTTCATAGATGCTGTGAAAAGACATGAAATTCCTGGTTTAGAGACAAAAAAATAACTTTAATACAGCATTATGCCAGAGAATCAGCCTTGGTGGTGATTTACGGAGCCCCAGTCCATAAGGGCAACATGAACAGTGCCAGGTGATAGGTGCACAAGCAGTGGGTTGTATTACAGTAGAGGAACCCTGGCCTTAGGGATTGCAATTTTTAAAAAATAAGTCTGTCTGACCTTTGTCCCAAAGGATGCAATACCTTTATTACACTGGACAGTAAACCTATATTCTGCTGCAGAGGGATACATTATCTGTATCTTGTTGTCTCTACAAATATTTTTGAAAACATAGGAATAGGTCCTCCATAACTCTGCTCACAAATGTTCACAAATGTGAGAGAGGCCCATGGAGAATTGTAGCTTGGCATAGGAAATGTTGAAAAAGTTTGTATATGTTAATTATTTACCAGTCCTTAATAGAAAACAGCTTAGCAAAAACATGAGAGCAATGAGACTTGAGCTTTAGACAGAGTAGTGTATGATTTCCTGATAAAGAAAAATACCCTCCTCTTGTGTGGTTCTAAATTATTTTCATAAATGTGTATGTATAATTGTCATAGGAAGTAAAATTTCTTACCCTTATAGGCCTTACATGAACTATAAAACATTCTTAGGAAGTGTGTGCATGTGTGTGTAAAGTTTAAATATAAAATTAGTATGAGAAATAATGGGATGTTAGCCACAATAAATTACACTTGCAATATGATTCTTTTGATTTAGCATACCTCTTCTGCAATGGGCTGTATAATGACAAATTTTCCCACATCTTTTTCTACCTAAAATTCTTTAACTTTATTTTGTGCAACATGCAGTGTTTGTTTATTTGCACTTGGTGCAAATGCATCATTAATCTTCTTTGTTTTTCACTCATTAGCTCAAGCTAATTAAAGTATTACTACTTGGCACAGGGCTAGTCCAAACTCTTTGGGTCGATGTGACAGAAAGCAACCTCATACCTCGCTGTTATAGCTGGGAAATCAAGGTTGATTTGTCTGCAGTTATGACTAGAGCGATATATTTCCTACTTTGCCCAGGTCAGTCCAGTTGAGCTTGTGTCTACTTTAACTCTCAAAGGTTCCTACTTGGAAGATAAATTATATGTTCTCCCTGACTGTGGCTTCATTTAGTGGTTGAAACAGTACTATAAGGCTTCTCATGTCCTGGTTGGTCTTCATTCAGTGCTGCTCCCCTATGTTTTGCGCCATCCTTTAATGGCATCTTCCATTATGTGATCATCAAAAATGGTTTTTGTGGGCCAGATTTCACATCATCTTTTCAGTGCTGTGATCTTTCTTGATAGCTTTACATAAAAGGAAATGGAAAGAATCTAGCTCATTCCGTTGTGGAAGGGAAAAAAAAAATCACTGTATCTTAAGTGATTGTTTTATAAGTTTTTATGTATATTTTATATGTATATATCTTATATTAATTTGTAAAATATTTTGATTGTTTGTTGGTATAAGATCTATAAGAATAGGGAATTTTATTCCTAATGACACCACTCTCATGGGCCAGAAACACATGACCCTTCTTCTTTGATCAATTGGGTGATTGGCAGTCAAACCAGATAGAGTGGTGGATGGAAAGGTCCCTCCAGCACAGTATTTGACATTTGCTTAAGTGTCTTAGGGACTTACACAAACTCAAATACAGACCTTGAAACTCTGTGACCCCCTTCAAACATATGGTGTGATCAGAGTGACTTTATAGTTTATTTTATCACTATACAAATAAACACACTGTATTAAAATTTTTTTGCAGAAAACTTATAGACACCTGAAAATATGCCTGTAGCCTCCAGTCCTCCACACTTGCTCATTAAGTGGGTGTGTAGATTCAAATTTTAGAAGCATTTTGTCTGTCAGTTCAGTTAGCCGAATGGTCTGTTTGACGGGGATCTCAGAAAAGAGCCTTCGTGTTACACACAATTCTTTCTTTTGTCCTGCCTTTCTAGAGAAGCTTTGTGTGTGCATCCATTCATTTTTTTTTAACCACATAAATGTATTCTTTAATGATTCTGCAGCTAAATTTCAAAATCAAGGTGTCAGCAGGGTTGGCTCCTTCTTTGATATATAAAAATCACAGATATTTACAGTATACAAGGTGACGTTTTAGTATATGGGTACATAAATAATGAGGCTAATTAACATATCCATCACCTTACATACATACCGTTGTCTGTGGTAAAAACATTTAAGATCTACTCTGTTAGCAATTTTCAAGAATACAATATGTTGTTATTAACTGTTGTCACCATGATGTGCAGAGGATCTCTGCAATTTATTTATCCTTACTAAAACTTTGTATCCTTTGACCACATCTCCCTTCCTCCCCTTCAGTTCCCCAACTAATCCCCCCTGGTAATCACAGTTCTATGCTGTTTCTATGAGTTTGACTTTATTAGATTCTACATGTACTGTATCAGTGAGATTATATGGTGTTTGTCCAGGTTTACCCATGCTATCACAAATGACAGGATTTCTTTTTTAAGGGTGAATAGTATTTCATTGTGTATCTATACACATTTTCTTTATTCATCCCTTGACAATTTAGATTGATTTAATAAGTTGGCTATTGTGAATAATGCTGCTGTGAACATACTTCGTCAATATACTGATTTCATTTTCTTTATGTACATACATTCTTACTCATTATAATAGTATGATGCCTATTTCAGAAGTGTATGGCTCAGTGTATAGTTTTATATGGAATTAAGATTGGGGAAAGTGGGTCATTTTGAAGCTCTAGATTTTGGATTTTAATGTTTACAGTCATAATTAAATTATTCCTTTATCCTAGAATGTCAGATATTTCCCATATATATGTAAATATTTATTTAAATATAAGTTCAGAGCTTCTTAGAATGAAATATAAAAGATTTTTAGATAATTGCTCCTGTTGGGGAATGATAATTAAAAACAACACCTTTTCCCAACCCAGAAATCCTCTTTACAAAATAGCAGAGAAAGAAAATACTTTCATTATTAAATAAGCATTAAACCAGATTGTGATGTACATCTGCTAAGAGATTGTAAAGACTAAGGAAGACCCTTACCCCTTTATACATTGAAGCCTGTTCAACCCATTACATGATAAACAGTAAGTCCTCAAGTAAGAGGACTTCAAAGCATCTTTGTCATGCACAGCTTACCATACCTTTACTATGGTAATTGGGATGACCATCACATTAGCTAATTGGCCTTATTCACAGGAGAACATGAAACTTCTATCTTTAATACAGTAGGTAGTTTTGCATTTGGAGCAAGGTGCCCATGGAAGCCTAGTTCCTACCCTGCCATAGAAACTGGGAAATAGGGATGCTATCTCCCTGGATATTTGCATTTCAAAGAGATGGCTCTGAGGTTCTTGAGAAAGACATTCCTGAGTCATAAAGCTGGCGAAAGGCCTATTTAGTTTTCAAAAGAATATATTATATACATTTCAAAGAGAGGGAGAAGTATTTCCAATTACAATTTTCTAAAGTGAATGCTCTAAGAAAAAGGGAGGGAAATGTTTTTCCTTTCAACAGGGAGAATTGAACATTTTATTTTTAATTTATATTTGCCCTTGCACCCACTTTATCTGCTTCTGTCTTACATATAAGGACCTTGATCTTGTTAATCTTACAGTAGCATTATAAACAGAATGGATTTTAAATGCATTTGTAATTTAGTTTTATTTCATTTGAAACTAAAGTATAGTTTAGTTTTATTCAATGTTAACATTTTAAATTGTTAAATTCGACAGAAATATTAGGATTTCATAAAAGGAGAGTAGTGGTATGAGGATTGCAGCATAAGAGAACTTGGCTAAATCCCCATGTTGTAGTTGAACAGCCTGTGATGTTGGGCACCCTCCATCCTTGAAGCCAGGAAATAAGTAATATAAATGTGACCCTAAGCAGAAAATTTACCAAATGATTTTTTTCTTTGAAAGGAAAAAAAAAAAAAAAAAGATGCTTGTTTCTGAGATCAGAAGTGTGTTTTGTTTGTTTTGTTTTAAATATTGCCGGCAGATAAAACTAAAATTTCCTGTGCCACCCCCAGCCAAATCAGAGGTGGACATTGTTTGACTGTCACATTGATAGCGGTAATTACGTAACTTTGTTTAGAGAATTAGAATCTAACAAAGGGTTATCTTAGATCGATTGGTTTTTCGTTTTTTGCTTTTCCTCCCATCTTTTTCTTATTCTGACTTGATGCATTTTCCTTTGTTGGATCCTGCCAGTAGGCTGCTGTATGTTTGAGACCCCAAACTACTGGTGAGTTCTCTCCCCGGTGTTACTGTAGTGGTGCTCCTTTGCCCTCAGCACAGTCTTATTTGCTGGGCTCCATATTTGCTCTCAGAGGTGCAGTTTTTCGTTAGCCACTTCCTCCTTAAAGGAGACCAGCAGGCGGAGGGCAGAGTAGGGAGGACCCCTCTGCGTCCCTGTTACCAGTGGTGAATCCAATGCATCTGCAGCAACCTCATTTCTTGCCTCCTGAGAAGAAAGAATTTGGCCAAGGGGCATAAGGTAGAAGGAGGAACTGAACAACTTTTAGAGCAGAAATGAAAGTTTATTAAAAAGCTTTAGAGCAGGAACAAAAGGAAGGAATGTACACCTGGAAGAGGTCCAAGCAGGTGACTTGAAAGGCTCATGTGCAGTCTGACCTTTTGACTTGGGGTTTTATACATTGGTGCACTTTTGGGGTATTGTGTCCCTTCTCCCCTGATTCTTCCTTTGGGGTGGGCTGTTCATGCACAGTGGCTTCCTAGTGCTTGGGACAGGAGCCTGGGTAGTGTGTTTACTGGTGTTGTACACATGCATGCTTGTAGCCAGGGGGAGGGAGCAGGGCATCGCAAAGATGCTCCCAGTTTCTCCAATCTCTTGTGCCCAGGTCCTTGACCTCTCTTACCCCAGGAATGGGGAAGGGGCCCCGGAGGTGTGCTGAGCTTAGCGTCTGAATAAATACTGTGGACCCAAAGACTTTAGCAGAGAAGTGATTTATTAGGCAGAGAGAGTGAGAGAGAGAGAGGAGAGAGAGCTCCCCTGCTGCCGTGGGAGGGAATCCAAGGGAGGAATCCGTATAGGTAAGGAGCAGTGGGGGGCTGGGGGGGCCCTTGGAGTTATTAACCTTGGAGTTATTCCCACCCCATTCATGTTCTCGTCCAATGAGAGGAGTTTTTTCAAACTTTCACTTGAGTGATTGATCTTTGGCTTTGATACTGGATTGGCTACAGAACCTCCTCCTCCCAGAGCTTTCTGCTTTTTAAATAAAGGAGCACACCTGGATTTTCCACCTAGCCCTCACGCAGGAAAGTCACAAGGAACTCTAGGATGGAGGCCTGGTGCTGGGAACCTCTTGCCTTTGAAACCACGCCCCTTGTGGACTCGGAAAGATAAGTTTTTTGCCTTAACACAGTCCCTCATGCTCACTTGAGACACTCTTGCCTTACCAGCCTAGCATTCCTAGAGGAAGGTCATATACCAGTTAAACTCCGCCATTTTGACTCTTAATGTGCATGCTTGAGCTCACTCACCCGTCTCCTGAGATCTTATTGAGAAGCTGCTGATGATCAGTTGCAAGTTTTTTCTGTCTGTAGGGAGACTGCCTCTCCCTTTCACTGGCTGTGACCAATTACTATTTTAGAGAGACAGTTAACCTCCTGACCATCACCTGATGGTCGCCTGACATGCCTGGTCAGGAGTAGCCCCTTCCTGCCCTGCTCATGCCTGACTAGCTACCTACTGTAACATCACAACTTTGGCTTTATAGCCACTGGCCAACCATAACCATGGCACACACATTCTCAGCCTTCTGAGTCACATTCTCTCATCTAAACTCTCATTCACTCCATAGTGATTAGCTTATTGACAGTTCCTTTGTGGGCCAGTTAGCCACCTTGACCAGTGAGGACTTGTGACTATAAGTGGTCACGCACTTTGATCTTTCTTACTGACACATGTTACAGATTTCTGTTTCTTCTTGAAGTTGCTCTTGGTAGATGGGAGCACTTTTCATCCCACCCTGTATTTAAGTGAAAAGTAACAGCAACTTAACTGAGTACTGCTGGAAAAAATTTACCCCCCAACCCCATTTTTTCCTTTACAATATTGCTTCCTGCTGAAGCGTCTTCACAAGGTTAACAAGAATTATGGGCAGAAATATAGTTATAATTAAGCATTAATCAGGCTGTACTTGACCCACTTCCTTGTAACTGAACACCACATAACACTGGATATTATTTGCATCCCCATTGTTCCTATAGATAGTATTTCTGGCCTTAGATTGGATCTCTGATGTTAGAATAGTGAGGCTTTTTTGGAAGAGTTATTTAAGTAGATCCTGAATTTCAGGTTAACAGCTGAGGCCATCCAGTTTAAAGACCCTCACAGAAGAACTGAATCAGCCTGAGAATTTCTTGATCTCCTTGTCCTATGACTTTACCCTGAATTTGTTGACCAGTCAACGTTCCGTACACTTCAGCCCACTCCAAAACCCTTAAAAACTGTAGCCCCAAACTCCTCAGGCAGATGGGTTTGAGATTTCCTGCATCTCTGTTCGGTGGCCTTACTGTGATTAAACCTTTTCTCTGCTGCAGCCCAGGGTCTCAGCATATTGACTTGGCATGCACATCAGGCAATGATGTGCAGCATTACACTACCAGCCTCCCAGAATTAACTGTGCTGCCTGAGATTTGTGGAGAACAGCTATTTACTCTTTCCTGTATACTGTATGGAGAAAATACCAGTGTTCAGAATGTTGAAACCTTAACCACGTGGCATTTGTAATTTTCCTGTTAAGAGACTCTGTATGAAAGCGAGAGTTGAAAACTAATTATGTAAATTGCTAAGCTTTGAAAGGTTTTTGCAAAATTTCTGCCTGCAGATATCTATTCCACAAAGAGTATTTTGTGACTAGTAAAGAAAGTACAAATCCAGTTAATAAGACCGCCATCCCCACTCTTTAATGTTAAAGAGATTTCAGGATTTTTTTGAACCACAAACCAATGACTGGATGTGCAATGCAAAGTAAGCTAAGTGTCCCATGTCACCATTTATTTGAAGGGATAAAAAGTGAATTAGAATGTAGAGATAATGTCAAACATCAGGAAAATTTGTTTTTTTCTTGTCAAGGCCTAAACATTCTCATTTGTACATATTAACTGGAAACAATCTTATTCTTTACGATTTCTGATTTTCTTTCTTTTGTGGATCTCAAAACTCACGAGCGTACATCACTTGAACCTTTCTCTGGGCTTTTGAGTTGTTTCACTAATGGAATGGACCGTAGGTTGCTATTCATCAAAGCTCACTATACCTGTGGAATCACCACCCCCATGCATAAATCCTGAGACCTAGAGTGTCCCATCATCACAGCATGGCAGCTGCTGACTCAACTTGCAGTACTCTAGAAACCCAGAGTGGTTTCTTAAAGACAGCCCTGCGGGAAACTGCCTAGGTTGTATTACTTGGGTGGACCGCCCCTGGATTAGAGAAATGTGTGAGCCAGAATGCCTGCAATTTTGCTTTTCATGGAGCTAAGCACACTGTTGTTGATTAATAAATAATGGGTTGTTTATCTTGGAATTGTTTTTATTGGCAGATACCCTGAAAGATTCAAAGGCTGTCTGTAAATGAAGAATGCCTTTATTGTTTATTCAGTGCCTGCTTTTCTATTCAGTGTGAGGGTATTTTGGGAAAATTTCTTGAATATCAAACCACAAGTAAAATTTAGGAAGTTTTACCCTAAGATTTTCAAATAGGCCATTTAATTATGACCTCTTTTCAGATGCCTCTGATGATGATGATGTGTGTGTGTGTGTGTGTGTGTGTGTGTGTGTGTGTGTGTGTGTGTATCTGTGTCTGTGTGTCTGTCTGTCTGAAAAGGGAAAGAGGTAAAGGGAAAGATAAAGCCCAGAGATTTGACCATCAATTGTATCAGTCAGAAATAGCTTAAATAAATTCAAGTACATTTCTGGTTGGTTGATTTTATGTATAGCACAAACTAGCTTCTGAGAATTCAAATACAAACATGTGCAAAGTGAGAGGCAGCAGGAGTCCCATGCAGAGTGGATAAGGAGACGTCGACAAAGGAGATAAGTTTGATGGTTGATAAGAGAATCACCAGGGTGGGAAGACCAGAACAAATTGCATTTTGACAGGGGAAACAGTGTTTGAAGATGTGTGGCATGAGTAGCAATGGGTGTTTCTGGAACTGTAAGTTGTTCTCTAATGCTGAACATAAAACTCTGTAGGAATGGCCCAGGGAAAATGGGAATATGGAGCCTAAAATGAAATGAAAATGTAATGAAAATCCTGGCCCCTGTCTCTCAAACAGTCATAAATTCCTCCAGGATATTGTAGTAGTGGCCAAAGAATATGTGAAGCCAAATAATAGACTTGTCATATCTTCCATGTCTTGTTTCTTGTGCTCCATGTTCTCAATATCCAGCAGTCAAGGGAGGGAAGCCTGACAAATATCTGAACCACTTTGGTATAAAGATAGCAGCTGTTGTTAAGTAGAAAGGGTATTTAAGAAGGCCCTGATTTTATAAGTGGTCATTTCCTTAGTAGTATTTTCATGTTAGGATAGCATAGCACTAGGAACTCAAATCATGAGGAGACCCTGCATACACAGAGAGTGAAGAAGAATTTTGAGAATGGCTCCTGGCCTTATGACTTACATGACAATGAAGATGAAAAAACATTTTTTTATTAAGTCCAGCACAACATTGAATCCTCAGTGCTAGCGATTTATGTTGGTTCTGTATTAGGCTTTTAATAGTAGTGATCGAACACATATTGCATGAGACATAGCTATTTGAACATCTGTTATTTTAAAATAGTTTTTCATGTGGCTTCCTGGTGCCACTGCTGCCTATTTCACAAGAGCCAAAGGTTAAAATTAAGATAATTGGTCAGGCAGTTAAACATCTTCCAGTGGGGAGCAGATTCTTAAAACAAATTGTACAGGTTTAACTTAGAGAAGACTGCATTTTTTTAATGCTTTAGAGAACACATACAAACAACAGTAGAAGCATGTTTTTTTCCTTTAAGTTTATTGACTTGAATAAGTATATGCAATAATAAGTAGAGCAGACTTATTTCCCAGAACTTTTCTATGTGTTTGGAAACCAGTGAAGCTCATTTTATTTGTTTTAAAATAAATTGTATTTTGTGTATTTAAAGTATACAACATGATGTTACAAAATACATATCAATGTGGTTACTATAGTGAGACAAATGAACATAAACATCATTTTATAGGGTTACCTGTTTGTCGCCTGTGGCTAGAACAGCTGTCATCTACTCTTAGCAAAAATCCTGAGTTTATACAGTATTACTAACTACAACATGAGATAATATCTCATGTTGTATGTTAGATCTTCATACTTATCCTACATATTTACTGCCTTATACCTCATTTTTAGTATAAAAATTCAGCTCTAAAAGATAAACACACAGAGAGACTGGGTGTGTGTATGTTGAGAGTTGAATATACTTAAGTGATTATGATGACGTTAGAAATCTTTTATGTTTTATTTTTTAGGTGCTGGTGAATCTGGTAAAAGTACAATTGTGAAGCAGATGAAGTAAGTAGATTTAATCATTAAGTTTGCTGTTTATGTTTAAGTGTACCCTTCTACCAAAGGAAGTAAATGTTCTTTTTTTTTCCCTTTTGTCTCAGAATTATCCATGAAGCTGGTTATTCAGAAGAGGAGTGTAAACAATACAAAGCAGTGGTCTACAGTAACACCATCCAGTCAATTATTGCTATCATTAGGGCCATGGGGAGGTTGAAGATAGACTTTGGTGACTCAGCCCGGGCGGTAAGTTACTAAATTTGTTGGAGCAGACCTGATGATTAAACAGAATAAATTGTATGCTAATACCATACTACTTAACATAGTCTTGTCAACTATCAGGACCATTTTATAAAAGGAATCAAAAGGATAGAAGTAAGTGAAATCAGGAGCGTTAGAAGTGAGTGAAATAAAACTATACAGGATCGTGTAATCTCTCCTTTATGCTTTCCTTATCCATTAGATAATTTGGACCAACTGAATATAATCACCACAGTGTTTTTTCTTTGTAGCATGCTGTGTTGGGTACTCCTGTATTCCCATAACAATTTTTGGTACTGGGTGAACTGCTTACACTGGCCCTCTTCAAAATCTGTTTCTGTAATTTGGAATATTCAAGTGATCTAGTTATTTGTATTCATGCCTAGACTGAAAAGCAATTTAATCTCGAATAATGAAAACAAAGTAAAAGTTTGCTTATCTTTGGAATAGAAAATATCGGCTATTAAAAACCATGTATCAAAATTTGAGACCTAAAAGAGATTTTTGGAGACAATCTAGTTTTAACTCTTTATTTTGCCAAGAAAGAAACTAGCACCCAGGAAATTACACGATACAGAGATTGCCATACAGCTCATGGTAACCAAGGCACTATGCCTATGCCTCCTCATTTGGCCTGGTAACTTGTTTCAGTTGGATTGGAAGCAGCCCAGATCCAATCCATAAGGTACTTTCTTTTGCTTTTTTTCTCTTATCTTCTGTTTGATTGCTTAATCTATTTATTTCTAGTAGATATATTATTTTTACTAGTATCTGTTTTTATAGTTTCTTTCTATTTCTGTGTGTTTAGTATACATGCTGTCTCTCTACTAATACTATGAAGACTTTGTGTATAGAGACTATAGATTTTTCTTTTTTTCTTAATATCTGCTAGATTTTATTTTTTAAGGTTCAATTCATGTTTAATAGGGAAGAAAAATGAATGAAAGCAACATTAGGGAATACATATTGGAAAAATCTGTAAAAATAAGTCCAGTTTTTAAAATGTTACTTTAAAAATTCTCTTAGCCATTTTAATTTCTGTTTTTTAAACTTTTTATTTTTTATTTATTTATTTATTTATTTTTTGAGACGGAGTTTCGCTCTTGTTACCCAGGCTGGAGTGCAATGGCGCGATCTCGGCTCACCTCAACCTCCGCCTCCTGGGTTCAGGCAATTCTCCTGCCTCAGCCTCCTGAGTAGCTGGGATTACAGGCACGCACCACCATGCCCAGCTAATTTTTTGTAGTTTTAGTTGAGACGGGGTTTCACCGTGTTGACCAGGATGGTCTCGATCTCTTGACCTCGTGATCCACCCGCCTCGGCCTCCCAAAGTGCTGGGATTACAGGCTTGAGCCACCGCGCCCGGCTTGTTTTTTAAACTTTTTTAAAAACCTTAGTGTCAATTAAATTTTTCAAGTAGATTTCAATATCATTTTAAATAATTTATACATTGATCATTTATTCATTTGGCAGACTTTGAACTCAGCATTTGTTGAATGAATAAATGATAAATGCATAAATTACAGAGTGATTTTTAAGCAACATATATTCTTGAGATGATCAAATCTTATTTCAGAAAAGATATTTTAAAAGAATGTAATAAATTATTATTGAAAATAATGTTGAAATCAACTTAGAAATGCTAATCATACTAAGCCTTTTTAATCTTTGTTTAAAAGACTGTACAGTAGGGAACCACTCTTAAATTAGCAAAATAATTCTTGAAAATTGTACCCTACACCAATTCTGATTATAGTAATTTAAATCTTTTACCGAATTCACATATACAGCATTCTGCATTTGGATCTTTTATGTGCTTATAAAAGTAAAAAGTGTTGTAGCCTCCATTTTAGGAGATCATGAAGGGTCAATACAAACAACTTCTCATGAGTTCTTTTTATTTTCAAGTTTTTCTTTCAAGGAATGTTTTCATTTCTCTTTCTTTTTTTAAACATAACTTGGGCATAGTTTCAAGACTAGAAATAACTACTCTCAAGCTCTTTTTTTTTTAACCACCGTTTTGATGCTTTGGAATCTTTGAACCTGCTTTCCTCGTGTTTGTTTCTCTATTGCTGGTTTGACCCACCCTTTTTAGACCCTCTCTAGCCATACTTCAATAACTGTCTTCTTCCTACCTTCAGATTATTACTTCTGTTAGCTTTAGCCATCATCATTTACTCATTCACACAAATGCCTCATGTCCTCCCATTGCTTCTCATTGGTCTACTCCATGTTTTGTGTTGCCTGTCTTTATATAAACTTTCAAAACTACTGGGCTTTTGCAGTTGTACCGAGGAATACAAAGATGAATTAAACATGGCCTGGTCATGAGGAAGGGACACTGGAACTGAGTGTTGAAACATGAATAAGGGTTTTCTAGGCAAAAACAGAAAAAGCATTCTAGTAATAAGAAACAGTATATTATTTTTTTTTTTTTTAATTTATTTTTTGAGACAGAGTGTCAGTCTCTAGCCCAGGCTGGAGTACAGTGGTACAGTCTCAGCTCACTGCAACCTCTGCTTTCCGGATTCAAGCAATTCTCATCCCTCAGCTTCCCAAGTAGCTGGGACCATGAATGCGTGCTGCCACACCTGGCTAATTTTTGTATTTTTAGTAGAGATGAGGTTTTACTGTGTTGGCCATGCTGGTCTTGAGCTCCTGGCCTCAAGTGATCAGCCTGCCTTGGCCTCCCAAAGTACTGGGATTACAGGTGTGAGCCACTGTACCCAGCCACGAATAGTATATTCAAAAGAAGTCTGAATGTATTTCTGTTTCTGGAAATCTAATCCTGAGTTGAAGGATAACCGGATACTGAATTTTGATAAGTACCACAGGTTTGCTTTCCAAAGAAAAGCAACATGAATTACCTGTTTCCTAACCATTCAGCAGTGCCTGTTGTACCATAGTCTCACCAACTTAGATGTTATCAACATTTCAGTTTTTAACATCTGATAAATGAGAAGTATTGTCTTTTTCTAGTTTTTCTTTCTGATTTTTAATGAATTTGAGAATTATTATAACACATTTTGTTCATTTGTATTTTTTCTGTGAACTCTTAGTTTTTACTCATTTCTGTTCAATTACTTTTCACATTGATTCTCTTTAAGTATTACGAATATTAACCCTTCTTTGCCTCTTGCAAACACTTTGCCTAGCATGTTTTTTTTAATTTTTGAAATAGTACTCATTATAGAACTGTTAAGATTTTTTATCGTCTATTCTGACTTCTGTATTGTGTGTCTTATTAGAATGGCATTCTTCACCTTATAATTTTTTTAACTTCTCTTATTTTTTTAGAATGTTTGTAGTTTTATTCTTTATACTTCTCTCTTCACACACCTTTAAATGTTATTTGTGTTTGTTGCTAGGTAGGATCTAAGTATATTTTACAATACGATCGTCTCTTGCCAAACAGTCATTTATTCAATATTAAATAATCAGTCTATTTCTTAGCGACTTGAAATTGCTACCCTTATTATTAAATTGGGTATGTTTCTGGACTCCAGTTTTTATTTCTATTGATGTATTCTTTTTCCCCACATCTGTCATTTACTAAGCTATTTAACCTCCCTAAGCTTGCCTCCTTATAATACAAGGGAAGTAATGGTAACATCTATGTTGTAGGGCTTTGAAGAATAATGACATTATGAATATTAAGCACTTACCACATGCCTTGGTCATAATACATGCTCAGTAAATGTCTGTTGCTGCTATTGTTGTCTTTTGCTTTTTTTGTTTGTTTTTTGAGGTAGAGTTTTGGTCTTGTTGCCCAGGCTGGAGTGCAGTGGCATGATCTTGGCTTACTGCAACCTCTGCCTCCTGGTTCAAGCGATTCTCCTGCCTCAGGCTCCCTAGTAGCTGAGATTACAGGTACACGCCACCATGCCTGGCTGATTTTTCATATTTTTAATAGAGATGGGGTTTCAGCATGTTGGTCAGGCTGGTCTTGAATTCTGGAATCTCAGGTGATCCACCTGCCTTCACCTCCCAAAGTGCTGGGATTATAGGCGTGAGCCACTGCACCCAGCCTTGCTGCTTTTATAATTATTATTACACTACTGTTATTCTTGTGAGAATCACATTATTTTAATTTCCATGGTTTCATGGATTAATTGGCATCTGATAGAGTAAATGCACCCCATTTCATTTTGTTGTTCTTTTACCCGATATCAAGGCCATCATGATTTCTCTCCTAGATGAACTTGAGAGCCAATTTAATTCTCCCACAACCCTGGTGAAACACAACAAACCAAAACAGCGTGTTGATTTGGTTGGGATTACATCTTAGTATTTAGGTTGATTTGGGAAGAATTGAGTAAGAAGATGTAAAATCTTAAGAAGTGGCTACTAATTTCCTGTGGTTTGCTTCATATTTGACAGTTACCAGATATGCAAATCAGATTACACGCTAGTTATTTAAAATGAGAAGAAACAACATTGTTTTTAAGGCTGGCATAAGGCAATCACATTTATGCCTAATATCATTTCAGAACGTTCACAGAATGAGGATAGTCTGTGAATGATAACATATTGATAATTTAGGTGATTATGTTTCTAATGAAGTAAAATTTTAGATGCTTTACATAGGGGCCTATTAGCCTGTTCAGGCACTGTCACATAGAGGAGTGCTGCTCAAAATGTGATCCATGGACCAGTGCCTGTCCACAAGCATGTGCACAAAATGGATATACAATGTAAGCATTGAGTTTATAGCAATTGACAGACTAATTTATATGTTAACTTGGGTAGTTTTAAAAATACAAATTTATATTTTGTATGTCATTTAATTTTATTTTTCTACTAGTATTATGAAATAGATTGGAAACAAATGAAAAAGAAATAAAGCATGACACTGGTTGTTCATCACAGTTTGAGAAGCACTTATTTAGAATACTTAAGGCTATGAGGGGTAGGAAACCTTATCTTAAATTGACTTAAATAACTCTCCCCCCAAGCCTCATATATGCTCCTGGTAATGGCCACTTTTCTGTTCCAACAACTTTGTTATTTACTTTCATTAGTTAGTTTGTCCCTGTCTGTCTGCCGGATTTACTAGATTGTTTTTTAGAAAGGTTGTATCAGTTTACAAAATTCCTTGCAGCAATTTTTGGAATGCCTTTTCTTAGCACTCTGGGCAGCCAAAATTTAGGAGTCTTGTATTTTAAAAATCTTTGCTAATTTGTTGTTAGTAAATCGTATGTTGGTTTAATTTGAATTTTCCATTTTAATTTAGTTGAACAGTTTTCTATGTCTATTGATTATATTTTTATTTCTCTACGTGGCTTTTGCACTTTATTCATTCACTTGGAATCTTGTGTTTTGACGATCTGTTTACTTTTTATATGTACATACGTAATGACCCTTTGTCCACTAATAAAAATGTTTAGTAAGTCCCATTTTACTTAACTGCCATTAATGTTAATACTATATTTAAAAATAATTTAAATCTTCCTGTTACTTCTTCCATTGTGTTTAAATGTAGAGCATCTTCTCCCAACAAAAGATTTAACAAGTATTGACCCTCTTTTTTAAAGCAAGAGGAATTTCAAGGGAGTGAATTTTAATATTTGTTTATGTGTTTGTTTTTGAATCTGTCTGAAGCATGTTTTGTTATATTTATGGAGTAAGGATGTACATTATTTTATTTCTCTTCAGTTGGCTATCTAATTATCACCAGTGTTACTGGATGAATTGTATCTTTTCTGACTGATTTATTTTACCACATTTATCATGTAATGAGTTCAGATTTGGGATCTTTTTTCCCTATGGATCTGCCTTCATAGTAAACTGTTGTACATATTGTAGGCTTTTAATACTTGATAATATCATCCCTGTGCTCCCAGTCTTTTTCAAAATGCTCCTAGTTACTTTTACTTGCTTTTTCCACATGAATGTTTGAATCATTTATAGTAGTAGTCTGGTTTATGTTTGAAAACTAAGATGAAGAAACTTACGGTTTTGTTTTGATTCTGAGAAATACTGATAAATATGTGGCAAATCATGTTAGCTACCATTTGAAATCAATGTGTGCTTCTAGCACAGTATATTTCTACTCTCATTTCACTTATCTCACATTCCTTATCCCTTTTGACAAGTTCTCTTGTCAATACAAAGAACACTCAAATGCAGTATTTCTCCGTTTTACCAATTTGAAAAAATACATCTATACATGTATAAGACAAATATGTATATGTTTATCGATAATTTCCCTTCTTGACTTAAACTCATACTTCATGCTAAATTCACTGCAATTAGCCAAAAATTTCTGCATTTTAGTTAAAATTAACTTTTTATTTTAGGCTTCCCCCCTTTTAATAGTTCTTATGGGGAAAAAAGAAAAATGACTTCCTATTTCATTGCCTTAAGTCATTCTTACTTTGATTACATTTGTGCTTTTAGAAAAAAAAAATGTATTTTACATTTATGTATTTCTTAAAGCAACTCTTTAACAACTGAGATTGGTGCTATGTGCCATGGAGTGATGAATCCACTAAAGTTCTTATGATTTCCTAAGGGTATGCTAATTTTGGTAAGAGCGATGTAGCTCACTTAAATTTATAGGAGTTATATAAAACATGCTATAGAAATATAGTAGATAAAACATATAAGTTCAGATTGTATGCTGTCATATTATTGGCTAATGTTATTAATGAAATAAACTAAACCACTGAAACAGAATTTCCATACATATGTTAATTATGCCATAAATATATATTATCACTATGACCAAAATTTCAAAGGTATCACTATTTTCAACACTCCTTACCATATTATTTAGCCCCTATTTTAGGAGGGCTTGCTGATGTTTTTAAATTTAAACTCTTAACCTCATACATAAATTCTGTCTGCTGTATTACATTAGTTATCTGACCTTTGCTTTAAAACCTCAGTCTCTCATTCACCTTCCCTCTTTTGTTTTTTAGGTGGCTTTGATTGTTAAAAAAAAATATTCCTCTTATTGAGATGAAATCTGATGTCTTTTGCTCTAAGAATGCTCCTTTTTCTGCCCTGTGCCTAAACGTGAATTCTGTTGTTTCTTACCATTTGATTATGTCAGATGCTAGCCATCATGCTCCCTCAAAGTCTCCTCTTCCTATCCTAGGCAGACTCTTCTGAATTTTCATAAAGTGGGTGACAGCTTTAAATAAAACATGTAGTCACTAAATAAGTATAGCATGCCAGATATTCCCTGACCACTGCTTGGAATGAGGACTTATTATTTGTCTCTTGACAAAATATTGTTTCATAGCTCCTTTCTGAGTTCTCAGAGCACACAGTTATATGAACTGGAATTTACATTCTCTAGATCATCTTATTTTTATTTAGCTCTTAGTAATTTGAAAATATTTTAGCTTTGCTACATCCAAAGAGTTTTTCTGTCAAATAATTGCCTGGCAAATAATGTTTCTTTCTTTTCAACACCACAAAGACTTCCGGTAAACTGCTTTATTAACCTGTAATTCTCCTGACCAAACTCCAGTCTTAAGTAATACCTATTCTTTTTCTACCCTGTATCACACTATTTTGGTACACTTACATTTATGTTTATAAATGTTAAGTAATTTTCTTTCTCATAAATTTTGCAAAGACCTCATTCCATTGCAAGATAAAATCATTGTCATCATTCTGTATTTTTAAAATTTATCCTGTTTTAGATAATGACCACTTATGAACCAGTGACTCACCTGTATGATTGGGTGACTAGCCATGGAACTTTAAATAAGTTGCTTAACCTCTCTGTGCCTTGGGTTCATTTTATGCAGAAGATTAGGTAGAATAATTTCAGCTGTGTTTTCCTGCTTGGATTTATTGCTTAAAAGTTCATCTACAGACACACCTGAGTGTCCTGGTAATGATGTGGAAGTGAATAATCTCAGTAAGTTTTTTTTAAAGAAAAGAGGCTTAAAAAAATTATTTGAGCTTTACAACTTGATGTTATGAGATACAAATAGATAGTAAAATGGTTACTACAGAGGAGCAAATTAACATATCCATCATAATTACTTTTTTTTTTACAACAAGAGCAGTTAAAACCTATTTAACAAAAATCTCTAATATAGTACATTTTAATTAGCTATAGTCCTCATTATTGTACTTCAGTCTCTATTCTCTAGACTTTGTCATCCTGCATATCTGCTACTTTGTATCCTTTGAATATATCTCCCTATTTTCTCTTTCTCCTCCCTCCTCCCTTCCCCCACCCCATAACCATAAATGCTGGTTTGTTCTCTTTGTATATTTGATCTTGACCTATTTTTGTTTCTGTGGGTTTTTTTTTTTGGGGGGGGGGGGGTGGTGGGGGAGACCTGGAGGCCATTATGCTTAGTGAAATGAGCCAGACACAGAAAGAAAAATATTGCATCATCTCACTTATATGTGGAATTGTGAAAAAGAAACATGTTTTTTTAATGCCACAGAATCCAGTTTATAATTACAGCTTCCAAAGTTTCTTATGTCTTTTCTTCAGACCTATTCCTGGAAAGTTTGAAAAGAATGTGCCCTTATGCCCCATACTGGAGGGCGTTAGTCTTTTTTTTTTTTTTTTTTTTTTTGTCAAAAAACTTTATTGAAATTGAATTAAGATATCATAATGAAAGCTCATTTAAAAACCTACTTAAGCGAAAAGTACTTTTCTAAAATAAGTTATGTTTGATGTAATTTAATAAATAAAAATGGTCAGATTCAGAAATTTCTCATGTATAGGTAATAATTTGGGTAATTGAATAATTGTTTACTGGAATTATGCTAATGGTGCTAAGAATGACTTGAAACCATATTATGTGAGGTTTATTAAGGATATCATGCACGTGTTGCTTGCTTGCATACATTACTCTTGTGATTTGCTAAAAAGGGAAGCGTATGCTTGAATAATATGTTCTCATGCTGAGAGACTTAATTATTTTTCATGATGGGTTCCAGCTGAAAAGAAAATGTTTCACAAATTGGCAACAGCATGAATTTATATTGTCAGCTAGTACACTCTGCTAGCCTGTGTCACCAGGTGCTGCTTCTCTTCTATACCCGTTGTAATAATGTGTGCCATCACTTTATAAGCATCTGCTACAGTACTTCGGAAGAATTTCCCTTGAGACAAATTAGGAACTGTCCACCCAGTTAAGTTTAAGCTACACATCTCAAGTTATGGAGAATCTCTGTGAAGAAAGAAACTTCACATCTGGGTTTTTTGTTTGTTTATTGTTTTGTGTTTTTAATTAACTGTGTTATTACTTGGAAACTGGAGTTATATTATCCAGTGTGGTAGCTACTATCCACATGTGGCTATTGAGTCCTTAAAATGTATCTACTGTGGTTTTGTAATATGTATGAAAAATGTGAAATATAATAATTGTATATTTATTACATATAAATGAATTGATATTTTTATACATAGGTTATGTATATTGTTAAAAATCATTTCATCTAGCTTTAAAAAAAAGCTTTTTTAAAAAATGTAGCTATTAGAAAAGGTAGATTGTATAGTGGTGTACATTATATTTCTCTTGGACCACACACTGATTTAAAGTGGTTGATTACTTGTGGATCAGAATAACCAAATATGAGTAGCCTCAAATTTTAAGCGAGGTTTAATTAACTTTATATAAAGTATCTTTTCATTTAGAAATTTTTACATACTCTCCTCTCTGTATATCATGAGTATTTCTACTCCAAAGCTGTCCTTATTTTGTTTTCTATGCCTGGATTAACAAAACACCTGTCCCCAACTTCTGCCCCACTGATTTTAATGTGTCTATACTTGAAGATCTCCTGAAAATCTCAGACCATTTTATGAAACGAGGCTTCTGGTCTTGCCCACTCCACATTCATATCCCCCTTCTCTGAATTTATTTTTGCAACTACAAAGTATGTAAGAAAACTAACACTTAATTCATGTATCTCTAATCTTTAAAAGTTGTGTTTCTTAGTTTAGAAACATTTTGAGGAGGGAGGATAGGTTCTACTTCTGTTTTCCCTAAAATGATCATCTTCAGTACACAACAAACCACTAGTGGATAATTGGTTAATGTCCCCTTTCTGAGCTGGAACCTTAGTCATTCTTCCAGCTCCCAGGTACCCTGACAGATACTACTAACACTACAAAACATAGGTGTATGATATATGATTATCTTTTGGTCAAGCCAGTTTTTAAGTGGTGCCTTAGAGAACGAAAAGTAATGACACTTTAATAAAAACCAAGGAAATTCACTTTTGCCTTTTTTTTTTTTAATTCTGTAATGACCTCCTTTGTACTTTTTAATCTCTAATATATCCCTTTTTACTTAAAAAAATGGCCTTTGAATGTTCAGGATGATGCGCGCCAACTCTTCGTGCTAGCTGGAGCTGCTGAAGAAGGCTTTATGACTGCAGAACTTGCTGGAGTTATAAAGAGATTATGGAAAGATAGTGGTGTACAAGCCTGTTTCAACAGATCCCGAGAGTACCAGCTTAATGATTCTGCAGCATAGTAAGTAATCATAACTTCAGAACTAAACTATCATGAATAATCACTTGCAAATCAAATATACCTCCAAGTCAATTTTATTGCAGAATTGGCTGACACATTCTTGTACAACTTAGGTTATTCAAGATGACAGTATTTTAAAACTTTATCTGTCTCTGTGTGTGTTGTGTGTGTGTGTATAGGTAGATAGATAGATAGCAATGATATTTCCTGTACGTTCAATAGTGTCTCGAGAATCATGCTATGTAACTCTAATTGAAACATGCAGAATGGTCAGGAAAGTAATTGGAACTCTGAATTGGGTTGTATTTCTAATTTACTTTGAGCTATCTTAATGAGAGTGTAACTGATTTGAGTTCTTTTCATTGTGCTAGTAATGCCTGAGAAGCGCTACTTGTTCAATGACAGGTACTGTGAGTAGTGATTTTTTGAAGGCGTGCAAGGTGACGCCAAGATATTTTTCACTAAGTAAAATAGCTCTGTACATGAAAATTGTCAATTGTGTCTGTGCCCTGTTGTATTTGATACTGTTTCCAGATATTTAAGTACAGTTTTTTGGAAGAAAAATCTGCCCTGATTTTTCAGGTGGTAGCCCCAGAAAGTTTGCAAAGCAAGTTGTGATAAAACCTAATCAGGGGGACTGGGTGAGGTGGCTCATTGCTTATAATCCCAGCACTTTGGGAGGACAAGGTGGGCAGAACACTTGAGAACTTCAAGACCAGCCTGGGCAGCTTAGCGAGACACTCAGCTCTACAAAAAATACAAAAATTAGCAGACATGGTGGTGCACACCGTGGTCCCATATGTTGTGTGATTTAGTGTGTTTATGTAAGAAATAATGAATATTTTATCACTGACGTCAAACTTTATAACCTGTATAAAAAAATCTACATTTTAACATTTTACACTAATATACATTAACCAGATATACTATGCAGTTTATACATGTATGTATATAACATATACACATAGAATATGTATCATATTCCAAACAGTATCATACCCTATACAAAGAGATATTCCTTGACACACTGAGTGGTCCTTGCTTTCCAGTTTTAGATACTCCTAATACAATGTACTTTTTCTTCAGCTTTACATTTATTTTGAGATTATTTTATTTCTGTTTATGTTGTGAATATTTGATTGTTTTCTGTCTCTGCCATTATATTGTAAATTCAGTAATGTGTTTTTACCTAATATTGTATTCCCATAGCCTGACACAGTTATCACTCAATATGATCTTGTTTAATAATGAATGAATTAATAAACCACACATCACAAAAGCTAGAAGACAAATTAGAAAAAATTCTTAAAGGAAGAACACAATTCTTAAACCATATTTGCTTTGACACCACCAGCATCTGCAAAGATTTAAGCGGGAATCACTACTATGAGAAGACTGTTTTGAGTTGAGCTCACCAAAAGGAGCTTTTTCAATAATTAAGGGGTGCTACTTGGGAATGACAGATTGAAGTTCTCTTTCTCACCATGTGGGGAAACTTCCAGACCCTCTCAGTCTCTTGTCCAAGACCTTCTCTCCTGTGCACACTACTTGGACATGAGTTAACAAAAACGTAGGCCAGGCATAGTGGCTCATGCCCTTTAATCCCAGCATTTTGGGAGACTGAGGTGAGAGGATCACTTGAGCTCAGGAATTCCAGACCAGCCGGGGCAACATACTGAGACCTTGTCTCTACAAAAAGTAAAAAAAAAAAAAAATTTAGCCAGGCATGTTGGTCCATGCCTGTAGTCCTAGCTACTTGGGAGGCTGAGGCAGGAGTATCGCCCAACCCGAGAAGGTTGAGGCTGTAGTGGGCCATGTCTCTGCCACTGCATTCCAGCCTGGGCGACAGAGCAAGACCATGTCTCAAAGAAAAAAAATTAAAATTACAAAATGAAAAATACGTTGCTTTGGTTTTTCATTATTTTATTTCTAGTGGTTGTGACCTTAAGATGGCACTAATGTGGCTGTTTTTTAGGAATGAAGAAAGTCATAGAAACATTTTTTTCCATAGTGATTAGAGGGCATCTTGATTTATGAGTTCTTGACTAGGGATGGTAAGATGTAGTCAAATTGCCCATTAGGACTGAGTAGCCACAAGTTCACACTTTATATTTGTAATCATTTAAAACAGTCAGAGTTTCTCACAGTGACTGCTTTTCTTCTTTGTCTTACTAAAATATTATTTTTAGAGATTTTTTTAACTATAGCAGTTTTGAGCAAAGAAATCTGTGAGTAATCAGAGTACATTTTAAGTAAGAGTAGCTCATCATTTTAAAGAGGCAGTAAAATCTTGCCATGGCTTGTTTGATTTGTTAAATTGGATTTTCTTACAGTAAACATTTGGAATTAAAAGCACAGAGAAAGTACTGGAGGATTATCAACAATGTGATAATAAGATTCTCTTAAATTCAGTAAATACAATACAGGTAACTCAAGCTGTCATCTCTCTATGTGTTCTAATATAATGAGCACATACATACACTAAACTGTCTAAAACATTTTTTTATTTCTACGTTACCAGCCACCTTATAGTTCTTGTAATAAAAACGCTGTGGTGATACTGTCTATATCAGCTGACCTTAGGACTCATTCCAGACTCCTTATTTAAGGCTCTATATAGCGTATGAGTGGCCTTACTCTCCAACAAAGAACATGCACCTGTTCCCATCTCCATACTGATTTACAGCTTCTCCTGGGGCAATGTCATTCCTTTTTGCCCATCCCGTTATTTATGTTTCTGTTTATACCCCTTACTATCCATGAATCCTTCTTTAATCACCTAGGTCCACATTAATCTCTCCATACTGCACTTTCTGTGAATTACTGACTGTACCATACAATTTGACAAAAAATTAATTTATTCTCTTACATTGAATGGTATGATACCACTACCTTCTTATATCACAACATATATAGCACCAGTGGCAGAGAGTATTACATGAGTGACTAAAATGTGTACTGATTTTCAGAGTAGTAAAGGAGTATGTGCTGTTGTCCCATATGTAACTTAAGACTGGTTGAAAAGAAACTCTCATTCAGCCTTTGGGTAGAGTTTTCATCACTGCTTGCCCCAAAATTAAGATTTTAAAAATCTTTAATAAAAAAGAGTGATGTCTGGATCATAAACACAGTGCTATATCCAAAAAGTGTGATAAAGAATCTAAGAAACAAACTGACAGTGTGCATTCGTTTTTTGTTGTTTTTTTTTAAGCTAGTCTCTTTTCTTTGAATTACTAATAACTGTCTCTAAGAAATAAAGTACACATTTAAAAATACTAAAAGAGCTTTGTGGTTGCAGAGGTGTAAACAGTTTTATTTCCACTGGAGTTATATAAGATACAAGCTTAAACTGGTTTATATCTTTACCCAGAAATTTTAAACCTTTTATTGCTTTCAGATTATTGCATGTATTGAAATGTATTTTAATTTTTGTTTTGGATGATCTTTATTGGCTGTATTTACTATTAACATGTTGTTTTGTTTAATGTTTTCAGCTATTTGAATGACTTGGACAGAATAGCTCAACCAAATTATATCCCGACTCAACAAGATGTTCTTAGAACTAGAGTGAAAACTACAGGAATTGTTGAAACCCATTTTACTTTCAAAGATCTTCATTTTAAGTGAGTAGCTTTGAAACATGATTTCTAAATTTAGATATAAAACATATTGCTTTAGAAATAAAAGGTATTTTAAAAACACCATAAAAGCCATAGAAGAAAAACTAGCCAAAACCATTCAGGACATAGGCATAGGCAAGGACTTCATGACTAAAACACCAAAAACATTGGCAACAAAAGCCAAAATAGACAAATAAGACCTAATTAAACTCCAGAGCTTCTATACAGCAAAAGAAATAATCATTAGAGTGAACTGGCAACCAACAGAATGGGAAAAAATTTTTGCAATCTACCCATCTGACAAAGGGCTAATATCCAGAATCTACAAAGAACTAAAACAGATATACAAGAAAAAAAACCCATCCAAAAGTGGGAGAAGGATATGAACAGACACTTTTTAAAAGAAGACGTTTATGAGGACAACAAACATATGAAAAAATGCTCATCATCACTGATTATTAAAGAAATGCAAAGCAAAACACATTGAGATACCACCTCATGCCAGTTAGAATGATGATCATTAAAAAAATCTGGAGACAACAGATGCTGGAGAGGATGTGGAGAAATAGGAACACTTTACACTGTTGGTGGGAGTGTAAAGTAGTTCAACCATTGTAGAAGATAGTGTGGTGCTTCCTCAAGGACCTAGAAATAGAAATTCCATTTGACCCAGCAATCCCATATGCCCAAAGGATTATAAATCATTCTATTATAAAGGCACATGCACATATATGCTCATTGCAGCACTGTTTACAATAGCAAAGACTTGGAACCAACTCAAATGCCCATTGACGATAGACTGGACAAGGAAAATATGGCACATATACATCGTGGAATACTATGCAGCCATAAAAAACGATGAGGTCGTGCCCTTTTTAGGGACATGGATGAATCTGGAAACCATCATTCTCAGCAAACTGACACAGGAACAGAAAATCAAACACCACATGTTCTCACTCATAGGCGGTTGTTGAACAATGAGAACACAGGGACACAGGGAGGGGAGCATCACACACTGGGATCTATTGGTGGGGCCAAGGGAGGGATAGCACGGTGGGAGGTGGGTGCAGAGGTCAGGGAGGGATAACGTGGAAAAATGCCAGATGTAGGTGACGGGAGGATGGAGGCAGCAAACCGCATTGCCATGTGTTTACCTATGCAACAATCCTGCATGATCTGCACATGTACCCCAGACCCTAAAGTACAATAAAAAAATAAATAAAAGGTATAATAAAAGTTTACAGCATTTTTACAGTTGGTAATTACAGTTAGAAAAAAACTTTCTTCAGATGACTGGACCAAAGAATTTTTGGGTAAAGGAAGTCAAAAAAAAGCATTCCTGAGAGGAATATTTTTATTTAACAAAAACTAGCCAGGCAAATTCCTTTTTGCCTGTAGTTTTTACACTGACTCAAAGTAAGTAGTTTTTGGCTTTTGTTTCTAAACCGAAAATTCTGCGCTAATATACTGTGTTTTTGTTGTGTTGCCATCTATTTTTAGGTAAAAAGAGAACAAGGTTTATGGATAGCATAGATGCTTATTTATAGAAATGTTAAAAAAGGAGCATCTTTAAAATTTTTTTCATGGAAAGTTTTCTTTCATGGAACATATCTTCCCTATGGAAGATTCAGTTTACGCACTATTTCATGATGAGAAATACTCATTTAGTTTAGGGTGTACTGAATATCAGCTTAGTTAGGTCTGTGCAGAAAAGCACTGAATTGTAGCCTTTATAAATGCAAGGGGTCTTGGAGTGCATGTTCTAGTTCCCTCATTTTATGATAAACCAGGCTTAGGAAGGTTCAATAAAACATCACATTCAAATTTACAAAACTGCTTTTCTTTTTTTCCTTTAAATAACTGTTTCCAAGGTATGAGGAAAGTTGTTGGACTTAAACATGACTGAATATATTGTTTTCATTTGCTGATTCTTGTTTTATCTCTACAGCCTTCATGGTCAGCTACTTTAATCTGTTTCCCTTCCATGTCATCTGCTAATGATTACTATAACTTTCTTCTTCTAAAATGCTCCACTTACGCATTTCATTGTTCACTCAAACAAAATTGCCTAAATTAAGTCTATACTGTTATTGGTCATTTCTTAAAGTAATAATTCAATCATGGAAAAAGAAATTATGTAGCCTGTGTAAAGATACATACATACATTAATAACATCACAGGATGGCCTACTGAAACAAAACTTCCTTATTTTCATAGAAAGATAGACAACTGTAGTGTTACTTGATGTAAAAAATTCCAATTAAAAAATGTAGGTGTTTCTTTTTTGCTTCTTAGTATATTATTTGTTTCAGTACATTGAATCTAAATAAAGAGGTTGGCAGAAGTTCTTTTTTTTAAAATCTGCTAGTTTTTTATAATTCACATTCATTTAAAATGTCACATGTCCTAAGTACCAGTTGAGTGTTCAGTTGAAGGAACACCAAACACACCAAACACAAAGCCCTTGATCAGTGTTGGGAGGCCCATCTGAACTCAATGCCTCATTTTTATGAATTCACTAGTAAATAGTCCTGGAAATGAAAATAATAAAAATGCTAGAGTTAAATGAGTGATAGACTTACAGGATTTTGTTGTTGTTGTTCTTTTAACGGGTAGGGATTTTTCTGTTTGTTTTTAACCCAACAAGGTTAAGATTGATTTTAAGGAAGATTGCCACTTCAGTCATGGGTGTCAGTTAGATCCCATCTCACAGCTGCAAAGCTTTATAGATATATTGACCCAAATTGAGCACACTCCAGTTGTCACCACAGAAAATTGGATTAGAAAAGGTGTTTATGATCTGTTTTTCAAGGAAAATTTTAATATTTTATGTTTTTCTAAATTTCAGCTTTTAAATACAATGAAGGATTAGATAAATCATTTATCAGTTTGTGATTTTTTTAAGATTATGTTTAGTGGGGGTTTCTGGTTTCTTTGTAGAAATTCACTCTTTACAAGATTGTGAATATATCTCCTTAACCCAGCTCCATCCCCCCAATACCAAGAAGAATATTTTTAAAAAAACTATTACAAAAGCAAAAATAACAATAAACTGTTACGTCATTCTGTTTGCTGAAAAATAATTTATCTGCATTTGGTTTGCAAACGGAGTGTCCCATATCTTTATTGAAATTATTTTGTCTTTTTTTTTTTTCATTAAAAATTATCTGGTTCAACATAATCATTCTAAATAAATCTTTACTATGAATTATGGATTAGGCTTTTCTTCAGTTAACTCTGTTGCTCTGAATTGGTCATGATAATAAAGCAGAATTTCTAAAATCATCTTGGAAAAAAGATTTCTTGTGAAAAAAATTTATCAGTTCACCTCATAAAGAAAGCTCACTGTTACAATTTGTGAGCACTGTTAAATTATATGCAATGATACTTCTGATTGCTTCCATAAGTATTTTAAATTTAATACATTTGTTACTATCACTTGTCACGGATATATCAGTGGTTCATGTAATTGAATTTACCAGAGAACTAAAGCTTTATTTCAGTTTTTCATGGCTACTTCTCCTGAAAAAACAAACATTGACCTGCTTTCTTAAACAAAGATCTAGGTCATAATTAATTTATCTGGCAACATTAGCTTTGTGTTTTAATGCATGCTGTGGTTTTACATATGCTTCCTCCCCCCCCTTTTCATTTTTTCTAAGAAAAGCCCTCGATGGACATTTTATGCTGCTGTCATTAACTCTTACTGAAAGCATTTACTTTCTTTTAGTCTATTCATTGCTATTTCTATAATATCAAATAAACAAACTCAGTACTCTGATTTCAAGTAATCAGATATGTCTGATCTGGAGAATATTGTCATTTTATCTTAAAACTGTAAGAAATCATTTTATTGACAAGGAAGTTGACTATTAGATTGGGCCTTACAACTTTTTTTTTTTTTTTTTTTTTTTTTTAGCATTCCTTAGATTCTGATTTTGGTTTTGCTCACTTTGTTTTAAATATTATGTTCTAAGGCAAACTTAAATTATGTTCAGGTAGTGGCTTAAGTAGTCTCCCCTTATTTGAGGATTCGCTCCAAGAACCCCTTTGAATGCTTGCAGCTGCTGAGTTACTGAACCCTATATATACCATGTTTCTTCATAGGCATGCATACCTATGATAAAGTTTATAAATTCCGCATAGTAAAAGACTGATAACTAATACTAAAATAGAACAATCATAGCAACATACTATAATTAAAAGTTATGTGAATGTGGTCTTGCTGTCTCAAAATACTGTAATATTTTTGGACCTTGGTTGACCACAGGTAGCTGAAATTGCAGAGAATGAAATCAGGAATAAGTGGGAACTACTATATTTCTAACCAATATTATCTCAGGAGAAAATATGTGGAGTTGGAGTTAGCAAGTAAAGATTCTAGATCTAGGTTCCCCTAATAAGTATTTGGGTAAACCTGGTTAAGCTTCTTAACAGGCTATTACAGTTTTGCTCTGTGTTATAGGCTTAAAAATAAAATGAGTTATTGCCTATGAAAAATGTTGTACAAGTGAGAACTCTATAAATGGTAATAAGTGGCAGTGGCAAATGTTAAAATCAGTTATTTGGTACTTAAGGCAGTCTGACTATATAAAATTCACTTTTCATCTTGGTCAGGTCCACTCTTAAACATTTATTTCAGAACCATACTTTCCATTTTCAAACTTGTCATTTCAACATTCAGCAAATACTGGGATTCAGTAAAGTTGACACTCAGCATTATCCTTCCAGGAGGTTCATTTATCGTACTCCATTTAAGCTTCTTGGTTGAGGTTGATGTAATTTAGTTGCTGTTTTTATTTGCTGACTTAAAGATAAACACAGGTTTGTCAGGAACCTCAGATAAACTTTGTCTTATTTTGCATTTCGAATTCTGTTAAATTACTATCATTGCTACCATATGGTTTCAACTTTGCTTTTTATAGGTTAAATGAGCCTCAGATGAGTGAGAGCAGAAATGTATTTAGAATAATTCTACTGGGAACGCTTGAGTATGGTCATCTTCTGGTTTTTTGGTGCTCTTCATATTGTAATCATTTGTTTAATTTTAACTGCTGAGTAAAATTTCAGTTTCACATTAAAAAAATTATTGGTATTAGCAAATTCAAAATGAGGCAATACAGCATCATAATTTAAGAATTCTTAAATTTCCGTCCCAAAAAAAAAAAAAAAAATTATTAGGGAAATCTTAAATCCATTCTCCAGACAAAAACTATACAGAAAAGGTGTTTACAAATGTTAAGATGTGGCTGGGCGCGATGGCTCATGCCTGTAACCCCAGCACTTTGGGAGGCCAAGGCAGGCGGACCACGAGGTCAGGAGTTCAGTTTCACCAGCCTGGTCAGCAAGGTGAAACCCTGTCTCTACTAAAGATACAAAAAAATGAGCAAGGCGTGATAGCGCACTAAAAAAAAAGAAAAAAAAAAAAAGAATTCTTAGTATCTCTATGTCTAGGTATTTATGGCCAGCGTCTGTGTGGATTATTTTGCTTTAATAAAAGAATCAGCAATTTCATTTTATTTTTTTAATTTTTTTTTTGCCAAATATAGAGTTAAAGCGTTCTTTCTACCCTAAAATTATAATATGAGATAAATTTCTATTTCATTTCTATAGTACTATAAATGTGTTATGGATTTTGGAATACAACATCCAGTTTATGAGTTTGATATCCATATATGGTTAGCTAGCTTTGTAGCAGTTGGTTTGGGTGACAGGGGTGTTAGATGCTAGTCTGAGGCATAAATCAGCACATCTCAGCATGTCCGACATCTCCTTCTACTCCACTCTTCAGAATCCCTAAGAAAACTCAAATTCATTTCCTATGTGATGTTGGTTTAAACTCTCATCATTTCATATGAAAGATAACATACTATGTTTTTACTCTTTTTTAATAGAAGTTCAGGACTTAACAGTATATAAAATAAGATATTTCTAATATAGGCGTAGAGGAATGAATAATGCTTGTACATTTTTATCTACCATTATATGGAAAATGAAAGTAGTGATAAAACTTAGTGTTTCCTCTGGTTGTTACCTTCATTTAGCTCTCTCTGAATTCCAACAAACTTAAGTAGTTTGATCATTTGTAATATCAATTCTCAGTCATTGTTGCTTCTGGATTAATTAATTGGCTTGGGAATTAATTGATTCTCAAAACGATGGCGCCCAGACTAGCAACATCTGACTCCTAATATTCTGAATCACACCCAAGTTTGCGAACCACTAGCTTAGACTTCGAGTTCTTTCCATGACCATTCTCTACCTATCATCCCATGTCCTCCTTCCCTGTGTGTGTCTGGTTCCATTTAGCTTATAGTTCATTTTTTAGTTTATCTCTTCAACTCTCATTTTACTAATCAGCGAAGAGGAAACTGCAGCCTCCTACACTTTGCTTGCAGATTTCCTCAGCTAAATGTTGAAGTTCATTGCTTAGAAGTTGCACCTTCCACCCAGCACTGGCATACAGTTCAGCCAGCTGTTTGCCGCTTTATAACAAGGACTGTCTTTCCTGTAGTATATGATAACATGTTTTCATTTCCTTCTGAGGCCTCCTTTAACATTCATATATCAACCAACATTCTGTCCACAATGATACGTGTATTCTCAAAGACAACAGAAGCTTCTTTCCAGTTGTATTTCCATCTGAGCTCTTACGTCTTTCTCCCAATTTCTACCAGCAGTCTTTTCAAGACAATCTAGTTTTCCTGTCTGTCAAATGCTTAAATTTTCTTCCACCTCCTACATATTACGCAATTCTCAAGTCACTTCCATGTTTTTAGGTATTTGTTAGAGTAGCACCTCACTCTCGGCGCTAAAAGTTGTATCAGTCAGTATTCGCCAGAAAAACAGATCCATTAGTTTATGTTTATTTAAAGGAATTGGTTTATGGGATTATGAAGGCTAGCAAGCCTGAAGTTTGTAGGGTAGGTCAGCAAACATGGACATGAGTTGTCATCACGTTGTTGAGGAAGAATTACATTTTCTTCTGGGAAACCTCAGTTTTTGCCAGTTTTGGCCTGTGGAGTGATTGAGGCCTGTTAAATTATTGAGGACAGTCTCCATTACTGATTATAGATGTTAACCATTTCTATAAAATACCTTCACAAGAACATCTGAAGTGTTTGATGAAATAAAACCTAGATAAATGTATGATGGCATAGCCAAGGTAACACACAGAACTATACCGTCACAGAGAGAAAATGTGAGCTAGGGTCATTTGGGTTGTTATTTATATCTGCTGTTGGATGGACAGGGTATATGTAACATCTAACCAGAGAAGTTATCTAAGATATGCTATCTTTTCAGTCAAGTTATTTTCAAATTGTGTTCCTGGGAATTTTAGCAAATGGTAACCCAATTTAAATCATTTTAATGTACTATCATTTATTTTATTCTTGTTAGATCTTTGTTACCAGCTATGCTTTTTACATCTTAACTCTGATTTATTTTGTGGTAGAAACATTTTGTTATATTGCTTACCTGAATTTAATGAACAGTTTACTAGCTAAACCAAAAGAATGAAGCCCGCTTAAATGATGATAAAAATAACAATACTAGTTGATGTACTCAGATTTGGTTTATAGGCCAGTACTGCTCTGTAGGGAAAATTCTTTTTGCCTGGGAATTAAATAGGAACTATTTTAATTAGTGCACCATCTAGATAAATGGAGCCTTTAAAAATGTACCAGTTCGCATAGTGTTTTCATTATATAAGTGGTTATTTCTAGGTTGCATAATATAGTCTATGCAAATTTTAACTTTTGCTTAGCTTTATAAAGTCTTACAAGAGAAAAAGAATAGACTATTGCCTTTATATTGTTTGATTTTGCTGCTGCTTTGTTCACTAACCTACAGTGGTTCACTATTGTATATTGTGTAAAAATTGAGGATTTTTTCATTCTAAATGTTAAGGCCATTCAATAGGATCACTTATTTTATATTTCAGTTCCCTCATTTTGTAACGTATCATGATTTTACTTTTTATGCAAACCTGTTTTACCCTATCTGAATTTTATTTGCTTGCCCTACATTTTCTTACCTGGAATGATTTCTTCTTTACATCAAAGCACTGCTTATTACTTCTGAGCCAAAACGACATATTGTAGTAGGAGGAGAGAAGGTCTCTGTTCTCTGCCTTCAATGTTCCGTGACTGTGGCAAATGGAATATTTACTCTTTGATCTCTGCATTCCCCAGTTGCTTCATGTGACTTCTCAGTATTTACACATAATGTAGTCCATTCATTTGTGTTTGCTTTAATGTTCTAAGTGTTCTCGTGTGTTAATGTCTAGTTTTTTTTTTTTTTTTAGGGTATTTTTGTTTTGCTTTTGTTTTAGAGATAAACCAGCAGTTCTTTTTCCCCTTTTGAGAAGTCCAGTTTGCGACACTGTTTTCCTCCCATAAAGTCCTTCTCTCCTTCCTTTCATCACACATTTCCACAACTATTCGGAGCTTTTTGGTTAGCATTAAAGAACTCCTGGGAGCTTTTTGAACATTTAATGTGATGTC
This sequence comes from Sapajus apella, assembly GCF_009761245.1. Classification (NCBI taxonomy): domain Eukaryota; kingdom Metazoa; phylum Chordata; class Mammalia; order Primates; family Cebidae; genus Sapajus; species Sapajus apella. The sequence goes on from NW_022436947.1 coordinate 41,035,782, forward strand.
AACTCGTTTCTTAACAGAATGTTTGATGTGGGAGGTCAGCGATCTGAGCGGAAGAAGTGGATTCATTGCTTCGAAGGAGTGACAGCGATCATCTTCTGTGTAGCACTGAGTGACTACGACCTGGTTCTAGCTGAAGATGAAGAAATGGCAAGTAGAACTACTTTAAGAGTTGAGCTTGAAACATGAAGAGCTGAAGATGCTGCCAAGAATTTTTCTAAGAAAAATTCTTAAGAAATTCTTTCTAATGTCTATAATAATTTTAAAGTACAGGGTCTTTCCTCTAACTTTTCTATTTGTGTAATAAAAGAGAAATAAACTAGAGAAGCACAGGTGGATCTCGAGGAAAAGGAAAACATGGAGTCAATGTCATGTCAACCCCGTAAGCTTAAGGATGCATTTCTGTATCTAATATCTACATAGCAAAAGGAAATATAGTTACATAGTAGTCCAAGGTTTCCTTTTCTTAATTTGTTACTTCTGTTTGTAAATTTAGTAAATCTTTAATATATGTTATGCTTTGTTGCTGCCCTGTAATTTTTAGATATGTTTCAGTGTACCATCAACATGGGGGAAATGTTTTTAAATAGAAATGCGTAAAACGTTGTCATTTTAAGTTAACTTTGCTACATAGTGGGGAAAAAGAAGTAGAAATGTCAGTTTTGTACGGCTTACCCTTGAACAACAGGGGTTTAAGCTGCATGGGTCTACTTATATGAGATTTTTTTCAATCAAGCACATTAATGGGATGCGAAACCTGAGGATACAAAGAGCCAGCTTTTCCTATATAGCAGGTTTTTCAACTCCTGAACTTTAGTATATGCAGATTTTGGTACCCTTGGAGGGTCTTTGTACCAGTCCCCGAGTATACTGAGGGACGATTGTATTTTTAAAAGCAAGTATATGAATTATAGTGCAGTAGGTGCAGTGCAACACCACATGTTCATTCTCTCATTTCAGCACTATAAAATGTATCAGTGCCCTCTTTGAGCACAGATCCTGGAAGGTCAAGAAACAGGAATTGGAAGTGTCCTTCCAATATTTATATTTAATATAATATTTAGAGTATTGGGCTAATTGGGTCTTAGCTTGTTCAACTTAATTTATTAATCTTTAAAAACCTTGATTTATCTTTTAATGGAAGCTAAGATGAAATGAACTCTATGACAATGCCATTTCTTTTCACATGTTCACACTTCACAGCCCTAGAGTACAACGACCAGTAGCAGGATGTTCCCTGGCACAGTGCATGACATGTAGTGGGCACTCAGCAAGTGAAAGTTGACTGCAAAAAGTGATGAAAGTTGATTAGACACTTATCTCACCTAAAGTGAAAGTGTGTTTGTTCTGAAATGGCAGAAATGTATTTTTGTGATATGTTTTATACTTTTCAACAGACCAAACTCTGTTTTATTACAACACCTATTATTTTTTAAAATAGTCCTCAAAAATCCTTTCTGTTAGTGACAAATTGTTGTTTTTTTTTCTGTTACAGAATCGAATGCATGAAAGCATGAAGTTGTTCGACAGCATATGTAACAACAAGTGGTTTACAGATACATCTATTATACTTTTTCTAAACAAGAAGGATCTCTTTGAGGAAAAAATCAAAAAGAGCCCTCTCACTATATGCTATCCAGAATATGCAGGTATCTTACTTTTCTGGGAATAACTTGTCAAGTTACATATTTCTAAGTGAAACTTCCCCTAAGACAAGAATTCAGTAGTTAATTTGAATCTATTGGCCTAGTGATTCTTACAACTTTAAGGGATATTATTTATCAAACTTCATTTGAGCACAGATATTTCCTTAAGATGTGGACGAAATTACTGAACATAATGTATTTATTTTATGGAAAAGCTGTTAGATAATTTTTAGTGATGACTCCAAGTTAAAATATTAATTCTTTAAATCCAGTTAACAGATTTTATGTCAGGTACTGTGTGATGTACAATGAATAAGACATGTCTCTGTTCACCGTCTAATTTCAAAGACAGACACGCTTAAAAAACAACAAGTAATAGCAGTGCAATCTACTGCTAAAATACGACATGAACATTATTGTAAGGAGGAAAATAAAGATGGAATCGGTGAAGCAGCTAACTCGCCCAGAATGGCAGGCAAGGTTTCACAAGAAGCCTGATTTGGTAATGAGACTGTTAATGGTAACTTTAATTTTACTACGATGGAAAATTTCCTTGAGTGAGAAAGGTAGACCTGAAGTACAGTCCTCACTTTTCCATAATTAGCTTTTTGATCTTGAACAAGGCAGTTAGTTCACCTAGGTCTCAGTATTTCATCTGTGCAGTCAGGAGTTGGGCTGAAACATTGGTTTTAGTTCAGTTCCTTGGAGCACCTCCTGGGTTGCTGTTGAAGGTGGAGATGAGGGAGGGAACAGAACTAATTACTGCTCCCCCACCCACCACCTTATCACTTTTTCATTAGAGTAACTCAGTTTTCATCTGGTTTACGTATCAAGCGGAGTAAGATTTTATTTTAGTGAAGAGCACTCAATATGCCTTAAAAAACAGGGAGTTTGTCTATGACTGGTTTATGTAATCTCCAAATCTAGATAGTTTGAAGTGTTTACTTACTCTCACCCCACTCCTTTTTTTTTTAAAGTCTCAAAAATTGGTTTCTTCATAAACAAAATTTTCCTCAGTCTTATGTTGAGTAAATTGTAAGATGAGTATTTACTGCCATTTACAGGAAATGTTAAGACAATACTGTGATGTCAGTGCTCTGGTATCCCCACCCATACAGATGAGAATACCAGGGGTTAATGAAGCCAGAATTCCATTCCAGACCCAAGTCCATTGTTCTCCTGCTCCTAGACCATTAACAACTAGGCTGCATTTAATGAAATACTCACTGGAACCAAAAGGGGAGGGCTATTTGGTAAATACAATCATGTCACTTATTGTTATAGCTCTTTTTGTGTACTGTGAAGTTATGCTTCCAGTTCAAAATAATTTCACACAGTTGCTTACTTTAAAACTTTGCTTTCTTTTTGAAAGTCATAGTCCTAAATCACCATACTCCTAAATCGCCATAAGCATTTTCTGTGCTTATTAGGAATAGATTGAAGTTATCCAGAATCAAGATGGCTTAATTTTTCCCTTATTTGAATATATTTTTCAGTGTATTTTTTATCATTTTCTATGGTGTGGCCATTTTTGTGTTAATTCATATTACCAGATTCCCCAAATGAATCCATAAATATTATATACTTAAGGATTTCAGAGCAACTAAGGATACGCATGTTAGCTCTTCCTTTGCCAAGTAGACAGTGTGTTTAGGAATTTTTGCTTGTGCTTTGCTTAAGTTAATACGAATACCTGATTTCAAAATCTTTGCACAAAAAGAATATTACATAATTCTTTCACATCCCCAGAGTTAAGATTATTATTTAAGATCTCCATTACATGCCCGAAGTATTGATTCAGTGCCTTCTTGCTTCAGCCTCAACTCTGTTTCCTATGGCTGTGGAAGAACCCTGTGTAGCCCTTAAACAACTCACTTGATTTGTCTCCAGCCTGTCTGCTCCTGTGTTGTCCTTCTCCTCCTCTTCTTTTTACTGTATGTTGCCACTTCACCAGCTTCATCTGCAGTCATGTCATCTTAACTCTCTATCCTTTCATAGTCATATCTATTCTCAATAGGTTAAATGTTGTGGTCAGCCCTAATTTCTCTCTGGAGCCTTAGGTTTGTATTACCAACTGCTTGAACATACATGCTTTGTTGTCTGTTTGTTTGTTTGTTAGCACCCAAAGCTCAAACAGAACTCTTTTCTTTTTTTTTTTTTTTTTTCCCCTCTCAGCTTTCCTGTCTTTCCTTTTTGATTGTGTCATCAGCCTCCCAGTTCTTCATTTTTGAACCTGGTTATCACCTACTTACCTTTGTTCAGGACAATTCTATCACCTATTTTAAAAAATCTATCATATTTACTCTCTTGTCCCTGCTTTGCCATTCTTTTCTTAAGACTTAAAATCAGATTGAAGAATGTTTATTCATACATGTTGTAGCTTTTAGGGTAATCTGGCTAGCTGCCTAGGATATATAGAGCAAATTGACTTATGCACTGAATGTAAGCTGTTCGGCTGAAATGTATTTTAATTTAGCAGTTGCATTAGCTTCTGTGGGCCAACAAGATGCTGTTGATTGCTTTAAAATTTTGGAGAACAAAACTTACTATAAAACTTCTATTTAATAAAATTTGATTTTTAAAAGTATATGATTGCTAGTGATATAAAAGAGTTAAATGTAAACTTACTCAAAGACTATAGCTTTATTACCTTTTTATCCCTAATAAAAATCTCATAATCTATGCTGTCATAGCACATTAAATAACATTCCTGTGGGCATTCGTCACATTGTATTATATTGGATTCTGTAAGCTATAAAAGGAGTGTAGGGGCTGGTGGGATATGATGTTTACTCTTAAGAGTTCACATTCTGGTTTAGGAGACTGAACACTGAAAAAGAATTTAAGTTTGTATAAAGCAGTGTAACAAAAACTGATAAAGTTATTTCTAGAAGGAGGAAAAAGTTTTTAAGTGATAGGGAACCCAGCTAGATTTGAATAATTAGGAAAAGTTACATGGAGTGCCAATTTTGAGCAAATGTGAAGGCAAGCAGAGATCTCAGCCGGTGAAGTAGAGTGAAGAGGAAGTACTGCAGTACCACAGCTGGCAGTTTGCATATTGGGTCCTCACGACGTGGGGTGAGTGCCAGTGTGGAGGAGAGGATCTTAGAATGGCACTGAAGGGTAGGCTGGGTAGTAGAGGACCTTGAAAGCCTGGCAGATAATTTTGGATTATTGCTACAAAAGAGGGGTTTAGATAATTATTTTCCAAATGAAATTTGATTTTTTGTCATTGAAGCTTTACACATGCCATTACATTATATACATTAATGTATATTACAGTATTATGTACATACATACATACGTACACACACACCCTCAGCATAAGTGCATTTTTAAAGGTGAGCATGCTAATATCTACCACTCAGGTCAAGAAACCAAACAGCTTCAGGACACCAGAAAGCCCCATCATGCCTCCTCTCAGTCTTAACCAGTCAAACCCTCCCCCCAACACACACGTACACACTCAAACCCCATATACACACACAGAGTAATCACTGATTCCTCACGGATAATCACTGAAGACCTTAATAAAGAAAGCACACAAAGGAAATATACACCCACTTCACATGTGCCACAGATAATATTAATTGGTGAAGCTTTTGTCCTTACCAATTCATTTTCAGATATTGTTGGATCATACAGTATATGATCTTTTTGCATCTAGCTTCTTCTGTTCAATAGTATGCTTATGAAATTAATTTATGTTATTGAGTATAGCAGTAGTACTTTCATTCTCATTTATTATATGTCTTCAGTGATATACAGTTCTGTCAAGTGTACATCCAGAAACTAAATTGTGGGGTCAGTGCGTGTGAGTGGTTATCTTTAGATATTGCCAATTTCTGGAGGGTTTGTACTCAGAGGAAGCCTTTAGTCAGTAACCTGAGAGCTGGAGTGTGTCATTCACTTTTTGGTAACCTCATACTCCTAAACATGATTGTAGACCTTGGTACAATTTTTGAATAAAGAAAAAAGAGTGAAGAATGCTAATTAAGATATATATAGAAAAGGGAGGTAAAAATACTGATCAGCATTCAGCCAACATTTCTTGATCTACCATTGGGCCAAAACTGAAATAGCTTGCTGTCATCAAGCAGCTGAATTGGGGTGTAGAGAACAAAGGGTAAGAGGGAAAAAGATCTGGCATTTGGAGATCGAGGCAGGAATAAAGATCATGATGAACATGGAATGCCATGTAGAGGAAACTTTTTGTTTAAATTTAGGGATAACTTACAGTCATTAAAGGTAATTAACATGGAGTGTTTTTCATTTAGAATAAATAGTCTCTCCCATTCTAGAAGGGAAAGCACAGTTAAGGAGTCCATGAATGAAACTGTATGAAACTGACTTCAGTTTGATATGTGTGAAACTGAATTCAATATTTTAAGCAGTATACTTGTTATTTTAGCTTTTTGCATTATGTTTCCTTTTTCCACCTCAGGATCAAACACATATGAAGAGGCAGCTGCATATATTCAATGTCAGTTTGAAGACCTCAATAAAAGAAAGGACACAAAGGAAATTTACACCCACTTCACATGTGCCACAGATACTAAGAATGTGCAGTTTGTTTTTGATGCCGTAACAGATGTCATCATAAAAAATAATCTAAAAGATTGTGGTCTCTTCTAAGTTTTGCAGTTAATGGTAAAATGCATTTTCAAACCAAATGAGTACTTATATATGGATCTCTGTAGACTAGAGTCTTGCAGCAACACAGAATGTAATATAAGGCAAATGCATCTGGGACCTGACCAAAGTTGCTCTGTTTTTGTTTTTTTAACTGAAAGTAACAGAAGGACCTTCCTTAAATGTGACAGATGGTCATGCAGTGTGAAACTGAAGGACAGTGTTAAAGCTGGGCTCTAGTATATTGATGATTTCTGCATAAGTGTAAATATGCAAATGTATGTATACATGTATTTATGACTTTAGTTTTTGATATTATTTTTAGGTTTTAAGAGTGGCAACTTAGGATTCTAGGGTGATGGCTTTGGAAATAACATAAATATTCCTTGTACTGAACGACAGGCTATTACTATGTTTGCCAGTTTTAAGCAGCTTTATTTATGTTCGTGTCCTGTAAATTTTTAAGTACAGTAATTAATATTAGGAAACATTACAGCCCTTATCTTGATTATATGTATACTTGTATTAATAAAAATGTTATTCGTACAAACATTGCACAGACTATTTTAATAACTTGATTTGTTCTTTAAATTCTATGTGTTTTATTGAAATGTTCTTAAGATGAATATACATGCCTTTGGATCAATTATTTAAACATTGTATGCATTTTGATTTTTCCTACTTTAAGAAAATAAAATAATTTCATTTTACATTAGATTCCACATTAGATTTGGTTTGAAAAACTAAAATTTCAGATTTTTGAGGATAGACTCTCCTAGACTTATTGTAAACACTTAGTTTTTATTCACTGTTTTTCACTCTGAATTTTAATATTTGGCTGATATTAATGCGTCGCCTCAAAGGTGATGTCATATTAATTTTTATACACTTTAAATAACTACATTTTTGTTTTTCACTGAGTTTGGAGGGATCCTAAGAGCATTTTTGTGGGTAAAAAACCTGTGGGCATAATGAATTTTGAGACATTCATTTGTGTTTTTCCCTTGAGGAGTCTCTGGTACCTAGCATACATAATAGCTCCTGTTTAGAAGATAATAAGAAGGATCTTTGAATACTCTCTATTGCTGATGTAATGCAATATTTAAATTCATACATATAACTAGTTTCAAATGTAATTATCACACTATGTTAAAATTACTTTTTTCCCTTAGATTTTCAAATTTCTCCACTTGCTTGAGTTTTTATTTCTTTTTCAATTATACTATCATTTCTGAGAATGAAATGGACAATTACACTTAGAAAATGAGTAATAGTATTTAATAAGTCAGTGACTATATGTATGCTCAAATAAGTATTACATATCAGCTAGATGTTGAGCTTTAATAGAATAATTTTCTTTTGATTATTCATGATGTGTCATCTCTGTGACCTTGTTTCAGCAAAATGAACAGCACTCCCCACCAAACCTCCCTTTTTTTACATCTTGGAAAAAGTTAGTCTTTCAGTACGCGTTGTTGGTAAGTAGTTTCTAAGTTATGTGTTGTCACTGGGTTGAAGTATGTTTGTTAAAGTATGTGTGTATATGTATGTAACCATAAACTATAGTCATATCTGTTTCATTTTGAGGATTTTCTCCTTTGTAATGTAAAGAAATTCGAAGTTGTCAAAGTTCCTTAAATGTGTTAGATTCTTTATGTGCCTTTCATGAAAGATATGTTTTCATTAATTTTACTGATGGACCTGTAATATCCACATTGTGAAGCTGTGTATGAAATTCAAGTATAATATGAATAAATTTGAATCATGAGAAATATGGGTTGAAAAGCCACAAAGAAGCACATATTGGTGACCATCGTTAATGAAATCCTGAACTTTATTCTGTGTAATTGTGTTAACTAATCCTAATAAATTTAAATTTTTAAAATTTTATAAACCTATTGGCTAAGTACATTTTTGATTGGAATTTAAGTATCAGTCTGTTTTCTCTTCATTTCTTCTTTTTCTATGCTCTGTTTACAATTTCAGCTACTCCAGAAGCTCCAGTTTTCCCTGCTACAAGTTATGAGATGTGATGCCACATTTGGAATTGCCTGCTTGATATCCCTTTCTGAGAATTCATTCCCTGCTTTAACTTATTATATTCAAAACTAAATTTATCATCATTCTTCCCTTAAACTAGTTCTAACCCCTGACTTTGCCTTTTTACCTGCTAAGTACCATCATTATTTATTCCTTCAATGGGGAACTGTTCAGCCATTTGGAACTTTTTTTTTTTTTACTTTAAGTTCTGGGATACATGTGCAGAACGTGCAGGTTTGTTACATAGGTATACATGTGCCATGGTAGTTTGCTGCACCTATGAACCTGTCATGTAGGTTTTAAGCCCCACATGCATTAGGTAGAACTCTTCCTATTCCTCATCTCCATTTCAATTTACTGACAATTCTACAATGCCTTACATCTGTTTGTTTGTTTACCTTTCTGTTCCTGTTACTACCTACTGAATTTCAGTCTTTGCTAAACTTCTTCATGAAATGGCTTATTAATTAAATTCCTCATCTCCCATTTCTCTCTTCTCAAAAAACCCAGGTTAGCTATCCCAACGTAGAACTGTGGCCCTATTGCCTTTTGTGCCTTGATCTGCATTGGCTCTGATTTGTCAATAAAATTAAACATAAGTTAGCCTCCCATTTAATGCTCTTCATCACCTGGGGTCTCTTCACTACTTCCTCATTCCTTTCTACACTTTATTCAAATAGTGTCCTGTGCATAGCCTGTGCTTTCTTCCAAGTACTGTATTACATACTACATGTGATATGCTTATAGCAGTGCCTAGACTGTGGGAAGTGTTCATTTGTGTCTGTCAGTGTTATTTTTATTAGCCCACTTTTAAAATTCTGTGTAAAATTTATTTGCACTTTTAAATTTGGTTTGTGATACCTCTTTTAGACTCCTCTGGCATCTGTTCTTCAGGGTACTCTTTTGGAAACTACATGGTTCTGGTAGAGCTGCCAGTCACATTTCTCACTCTGTCTATAGGATCGGACCTGACCAATCCGACTACTGCAGCACTGGACAAGTGAACCAATCATCGTCCCAGTTGCCATTCTTAAAGTCACTAAAGCATTTGTGGTTTCTAAAATTCCCTTCATTCTTTTCAGTACCCTTCTAAAAGTCTACTTTTGTGCTTGATCTAGTTCAATCAAGTTCAGTTTGTTACTGAAAAAGTACTGATTAAAATGCGTACGTTCTCAATGAATACTGACAGTAACTAGCTAGATAAAGGCTCAAAATGGTTAATTAACTTGAGCAAGACCAGATCAAGATTTTAAACCTAGGGCTTCTGTCTCCATGTCTGCCTGAGGACCCCCAAGATGCTACCTTATTTCCAGAAAATGTATAATTAGTCTTTTACCTCTCCCCGCTCTGCCCTTCTGAGTTCCTGTGAAGATACTTACTAATGTCTTTCATCAAAGCTATTTTTTACTTCTTAGATTTGAAGCTACTTAAGAGCACGAACAGTTATGACTTTTTTATATCATTGGTTGTTTGCAGAACTACCTTGTGTAACTGACTTTAGTTGATCATGTAATCATTATTACAAATGGTAGCAACGTCATTACTTGGTGTGTTATGTTAGAAGTAGAACGTGATGGTGAAAATCCTAGGCTTTGGCACCCAGTCTGGCTTCAAATCCTGGCTCAATTTCTTATTAACTGGGAAAACCTGAGCCAATAATTTAATTTTGCTCTGCCTCCATTTATAGCATCTGAAAAAAAAAAAAAAAAAGGATTAAATAATCCAACCACTAACCTTAATGGTTGTTGTCACTATTAAATAAGTTTGCAGTGTATGTTAAGTACCTAGAAGGGACTGTGGAATGTATAAGCCCTCAATAAATTTGATTGTAAAGAATAGTTTTAGGGTGCCTTTAAAATCACAACCAGTGCTTAACAAATAGTTATTGATACAGGCTTTGAATGAAATGCCTCAAAAACAAAACTCTCTTTTCGTAATGAAAACCAGGTGTCTCACATTGATATTGATACTAGAAAATGAATGAGAAAACAATGCAATCTCTTTAATCAACTTGGAGGACACTTTTTTGTCATTTTAATGTAATCAATAATATGGGAGAATTGATAATGTTGAAGTTTGGAATATTGCCTTTTTTTAGTTCTTTGCAAAACCCTATCTTAACAGTTTAAATGCGTTTATATAAAGAGGTTTACATTTCACAGTCCCACTGGCCTGTTTCCCAGGCATTTTTTTTTTTAACCAGTAACTGTTAGCTTTGGTGTCTGTTGTGATTTCTCTTAATTACTTGGATTTTGTAGTTACATTAAAAGTTATGAAATTTCACATTTCATCAAGTCCAGAGGCCAGAGACACCCAAATATGCACAGAAAAGAACCGGCTGCAATTATCCAAGCCAGAGCTGATGAGGCTTCAACTGGAACAGTCCCATCATGTAACAAATCTTCCTGAGTATTGTGTATAAGGTCAAATACTTCCAGCATATTTTATTTTACTGCTCATCTTCCTAGGTCTCCATCCATAAAGTGGGTGGAAACACTGTCATTGAAGGAGCTAGTTCTTCACATTTAAAATATGTTTAATTGATTTAAAAAGAAAATTTGAGGAAAACATGCATAGAAGACTAGGCAGATACCATTTTAACAGATGATAAGAGTGCTACTTTTAATAAAAGGTGTCACCTAGAAGAAAGTACAGGTGCTCCTTGACTTACCATGGGTTACATCCTGAGAAACCTACTGTAAGTTGAAAATACCTTACATTGAAAATGCATTTAATACACCTAACCTACCAAATGTTGTAGTTTAGCCTAGCCTACCTTAAAGATGCTCAGAACATTAGCACACAGTTGGACAAAATAGCACAAAGCCTATTTTACAGTAAAGGATATCTCATGTAATGTTCTTATATACAGTACTGAAAGTGAAAAACAGACTGATTGCATGGGTACTTGAAGTATGGTTTCTGAGTGCATACCAGTTTCACACCAACGTCAAGTTGAAAAATGGTTAAGTTTGACCATCATATGTTGGGGACTATGTATCTGTACACAGAGTAGGACTTTTGAGAGCCTAAGGGCTACAAAAAGTCCTTTCCAACTGTAGTGTCTATGGAGGGATTCTTATGATTTTATTTCTGTGCAAACACACTGTATTCTTTCTTTTACCAGGATTTTCTGTTTTTGCTACATTAGATGTGCAATTTTGCAGTTATTTTTTACTAAATTGATAAATGTACAGTTTCAGTGTAAAGCTAGTCTTCAAAATAAACCACTGTGAAGATTGGATATTACCTTGGATTTTCTGTCTTGCACTCTTGAATTTTAATTATGTTCTGTAGAAACTTCACAGAGTTTTAGCTTTGATCCTTCCTTCACTTTTGAAAATCAAGAGTGAAGTAAGACAAAGCTACTTCTAAACACTCTATCTTTAATTTCTATTAAATAGTACTAAGGTATCATTTTTGTAGCTTGTGGAATGCGGACTATCCCGGCAGCAACTTCATTAATATGATTTGTATAGGACTCACTTTGCAGCATTGCATTTTAGTATAACATATGTTTTCCTGTTTACAAATATGAGTAATTACCTTTCCATTTTAAGTGACCAATTGTCCTAGCAATCTACCTCACAAGGCAATTTACCTGTAATCAATAGAACTTTTTTGCAGACTTCAGAATACATTTTACACCAGTCTTGAATTCCTTAATATAGTAAGTTACAGATTTTAACTATGAATCTTTTTTTTTTTCCGAAAGGAATCTTGTCTAAATCTAAGAAAGCATTTTTCTGACTGAAGCTGCAATGGAAAGCTTCAGTATGAAGCTGGCATAAGGAAAGCCAATATAAAGCGTGCTTTCTTCTTTCTGAGAGCTCCACCTCTGATCCTCCTACGCTTAAGTCTTCTAGATGCAGATTTAAACAATAGTTCTAAATCAAGATCTTGAAAAACTTACTAACATAGTAGGATTTACTGAAAACCACGAACTCCTACATTATTTAAAATAAGTTAGAGATACATTGTTCCATCTAATAGCATAAGTATATAGAGAAAATGCATACATAATTTATTGAGTGCCTATTGTGTGCCAGATGCTTTTCTGGGTGCTTTACTAATGCTCTCATTTAGTCGTCAGAGCAGTCCTGCAATATTGGTAAAATTTCCGTTTTCAATATAAGGAAACAAATTTAAGAGTTGGCTACCGAGGAAGTGGCAGAGCTGGGACTCAAATCTAGAGTTAAGTCGTGTGTTAGACATATCTTCAAAATCCAATGGCATAAAGAAGTTTTCCCCAAGGGTGCCACGTGGTGTAGTGCAGCATGTCCAGCAGTATTGCCTGAACAGATGTTGGTAAGTATGCATGATGCACATTAGCATGTCAATGGCTATGAAGAGCCAGTGCAGTAAAGAAGTAAAGAGCTCTATATGTGTTAACCCTCTGTTTTACAAACATAGGAACTGTACGGACACTACCCAGGTGTGAATGTAGAGCACTTGAAATGTAGCTAGTCCAAAGTGAGTTGCCCTATTAGTGTCAAATACAAGAGTTCATATGTAAAAAACAAAAACTTGTACATGTTGAACTGATTTTTGGTATATTGGGTTAAATTGTATAGAATTTTAAAATTCTATTTTCACATTTTTAATGTGGTTACTGGAAAATGTCTTTGCGTTATATTTGTATTTGGGAAATGAAATGCTTTTTTTTTTTCTTCCACAACAACTCTATTTGCATTCTGTGGAAAAGTTCCCAAGTTTTAGAGAAGCACATACAAAAAAAAAAAAAAAAAAAAAAAAAAAAAAAAAAAAAA
>NW_022436947.1:41048965-41054780 GCF_009761245.1 Sapajus apella
AAAAAAAAAAAAAAAAAAAAAAAAAAAAAAAAAAAAAAAAAAAAAAACGATAGAATGCTAAAATTTGAATGTGGAAGATCTGGGTCTTGGTGTCTTGAATAAATCACACCTTCAGTGACTTTCTTGGAAAATGGTGGGCCTCAGTGAAGACTTGGACTATTTCGGTTTTAAATGCTATGGTTTGGTGTAATACAGCCTTTCCTGTGGGGGGAAAACCCATCTCATTTTCACTTTAAATATGTCAGCTATAATAAAAGAGAGATACACACATTTTAAGACCTATACTCTAAAACAAGGCTTTGAAATTAGTAGTTCTCTTTATTTTTAGTTACAAATACATGGTATGGGAGTTGATCCATCAAGATACTGGAAAATTATTAAATTCCGGTTTATAGACCCATCTCTTTAGTGTTCTGCAGCCAAATCAAAAGATTAGTGTTTTTTTAAATGTTGTTATTGTGTTGTGCTGTGTGTTTTTAATATGTTTCAATGCTCCCAGCCAAATTCCTTTCTTTCTCCACACCTCCCACAGAACTGGGCTGAGCACAGTCATGCATTAAAAAAGCTTTCAAACTTATTTTGGAAAGAGTAGCTCCCTGGAGTGTGGAGAAGGACAGGAATTTGCTATCTGCAAGACTTAAATCAGGACAGAGATCAAATATTCCAAGGCCTTACATATGTATTTTGTTTTCTGATAAGGACAGAAGACTGCAAATGGGTTGGCTCTTTAAGGGTCAATAAAATCATATCTACTAATCTATATAATTGAAGTTTACTAGATTCTCAAACTTGCCGCAAGATTTGAATTCATTCGTTTAATGGGGTCAGTCAGAGAAAAACTATATTTATGTGCAGGTTTTAGCTATCCTTGTCCTTAGAATGTGTACATACACACACACACATCTGTGAGAATGATTATTTTCTATTTGGTACAGTGTGCATCAAATAAAAGTTTACTATATTGGAATATGGGAATACATTGATAGTTGAAATTGTTCAGACACATATTTTAGAAAAATATCTCATTTTTGTTTTAAGTTTAGAAGTACCTGAATGATTAAACCTGATTTAAGTCCCTCTAACAATTATGAAGAAGAAAAAGATTGGATTTTATATCAATTTAATTGTCATTTGGTTAAACAATTATATATCCAATAAAGACATTTAAAAAATAAATTTATGTTCATATTATTTTTGATAAAGAACCCAATGTTTGAAAAAAATCAGTTTTTTATCACCTCATCATATTCATATTTATATACAACATTCAGGTAATTCTACCTATTTTTACCTCTTGTATTAAGTTAGTCAAATGAACTTATCTTTATTTAAATACATTATGATTCACATGGAAAGCAGAGCTTTCCATGGAAGAAAAACAACATCAATCCTGCTACCTAATTTCTTAGAATCCAAGTTTATTTTTTAGGACTGTCATTTTTCTTGGCATAAGTATGGGGATTATCAAAATCAATGGTTATTCTGTTTACTCAGTAGCAGAACACTGCATACTTACTTGGCTGGCAATCGCAGGCCAGGGCTGTTTTAAACATGTTTTACCTCAAATTTAGCAAAGGAGTTCACTTAAGTCATATAAATGTTTCATCTTTTCTAATTAAATGTTATCTCTCTTTTCCATGAACCTTTGGCAAAAATGCCCTTTGTGTGTAGCTACTGTCAAGGACAGTTTGGAAGCATTTGATCTGTTAAAGAAAATACAGCTGCTAGCTCCACTTAGCAGACATTGTGGTGAAGTTCTAATGAAAAGGCAACTTTAGAAATGTATATGTTTCTTCTAATAACTCATTTCACCAAATCAATGTAATGCTTTTAGGGCTGAAAAGACTAAGGAAAACATTTGGTGTGGATAGGTTTTTAAAAATTTTGCCACAAAGGTTTGGACAGAACAAAAACTATTATACTGACATTATTATTTATATTCCAAACTCTGTTTTTCCACTAGAATTTAGGGATAGGAGTGTAAGTGTGTTGACCCTGGTGTCATTTACTTTTCAAATGACAACTTAGCACCTTCACTGTGAAAAGTCCTATTTAGGGACACAAACCAGGAATAGTAATGATGAGGCCACACTGTCTGAAACTGAATCCTGGCCCTGCCACCTGCGATTGTGTGACCTAGAATAAGTTACCTGGCCTTTCTATGCCTCAATAATTTCTCTATAAAATGAGGATAACATTAGTGCTGTTCTCCTGTAGTTGTTGCAAGGACTCATGAGTTATTAATGCAAGGTGCATGATATGTGCCAGACACATGGTAAATATGACGGGACTTTTAAATATTATAATTTTCATGATAGTGATGGTGGTGATGATGGTGAATATATTACTGAGAATAGAGAGAAAGAGAAAAGGGAGATAGACATTTCCGTAACTAATTGTAATTTAAGGCAAAACAAAATGGGTATGGTGACCATCTGTTCCAGCAGAGTTCCAGTTTATCCCTGTTGTCACAGCATGATTATTAACTTCATCCCATAGCAGTGTCAGAATGGATCTATGGTCCTGTAAATAAGAGCAACCTGATATGAGAGGTCAGAAGACAGACTTAAGCCCTCATGAAGGGCAGGACTATTGAACTGACCTGTAAAAGAAACAGGGATAGAGAGGGAAAGTCATTTCTCTGTTGCCGAGCTCTTTGTAAAGGTGGGGGGCAAGAAGGGTGAAAACTACATTTTCCTTTAGTTTTCAGCAGAGCGGAAAAAATTCCAAACAAGACTATATTAGCCTTCTATTGCCGTTCTAACAATTTACCTCAAACTTAGTGGTTTAAAGCAATATAAACTTATTCACTTAAATTCTGGAAGCCAAAAGTTTAAAATGGGCCCATGGGACTGCACATCATCTGGAAGCTCTAGGGGAGAATCTGTTTCCTTGCCTTTTCCTCTTTCTAGAGGCTGTTCACATTCCCTGGCTGATAATCCCTTCCACTGTCTTCAAAACCCAAAGCCTAGCCTCTTGCCTCTGATCTCTGCATCTGTCCTCACATTTTCTCTATATATGTTTTGACTCCTGCCTCTCTCCTTATAAGGACATTTTTGATTGCACTGGGCTCATCTAGGTAATCTGGGATAATCTGCGATTTAAGAGTCTTAATTTAATCACATCTGTAAAATCCCTTTCACCTTATAAAGTAACATGTCCACAGGTTTCAGGAATTAGAACATGGACATCTGTCAATAAGGGCAGTGTGTTATTCAGCCTACCACAGAGACTCATATTTCTAGTATCAACAGGGTAGTATTTAAAGTCAAATGTCATCCTATTAAAGATGAAAGGTTAAATGTTTTAACAGTCTCAGGCACAGGGCTGTCAGCTAACTGCAGTTTTCAAAACCAGAATCAGGAACTCACTGAGAAAACAGGGCTCCAAACTTTACTGTGACTTTTTAGATATATGTTTAGGAGAATATCAGTACAGGAAGTCCTCATCCGAGAGCAAGGTAATGGAAAGGGGTTTAAAGTAAAGCCCTGTAAAATAGGAAGATAAATTCACAATAAGTAATAGTAAATAAGGTTGACTGGTTCATTTTTTTGACAAATGAAGTGTAACATTCTAAAAATATGCTCTTTGTGCTTAACAAAATTTAAATTACAATTTCAATTGTGCTCTGATTTGTTGAACAAATGGTAAAGTAAGTCGATTCTTTTAGTATGGTATTTTTCAAAAATGATAGAGCATGACTGCCTTCATATTTGGCTTTCATAGAATGATCATAAAGAGTTATTTCTGAAAATACATTTGAGGGCTTTCCAGGTTTTTCAAGGACCTCTCAATAATTCACTTCTGAATAATTTTGTTATCATTCTTATAACTATTCTTTATTTTTTAACAATTCTCATTCTACATCTTCATTTTTTATGGGCTTTGATCACAGAATTTCTCCAATATTACTTTCATCAATTACATTAACTATATTTTCACAATATTTCTAATTTCACTAACAGTTCATTTGAATTACATTTGCATTGAACATCAGACCACGACATGCAAACAGAATAATAAAACTTGGATGGGCAAAGATGTTGCTGTCATTGTTAGGGCTGTGTACTCTTATTTATAGTACAGGACTGACTGAGCAGAGACTAAATCAAAAGTTCCGAATGAATTTTTCATTATGTGATGCCTTTTTCTTCTCTATGCAATCTTTTTTTCTTTATAATGGGTAAATCAAATAATAAATACCCAGGTAACCAATCTAGACTTTAACTTGAATAGAGATGTAATAATTTGGGTAAATAAAAGTTGGGACTAAAAACTCCATTTAATTTGTAAGAATTATGTTTTTAATGTTACTATTATAATCATTACATTCAAGAGTGGTGATTAATTTCTGACAATTTTTTTTGTTACCTATAAGCTCCATGAGGGCAGTAATTATGTCTTTAATGTTCACAATTTTGTCCCAAACACTAAGATTGTATCTGTTATAGAACAGGCAATCATTCAATTTTCAAGCAGGAAGCAAGATGTAAAATGTTTTAAAAGATGGTTATTTTGAGTGAGTACTCACTTATAGCTGTAGTATTTACTATGAAGAATTTGATATCCATGTGAACCTAGAATTCATTGTAGAAAGTGGGAGAATTCAATAAAAATGTTTTGTAACTAAGTAGAAAGAAGTATAATTGTAGAAAGAAGGATAATTTCTTCTCCTTATACTTTGAAGAACATTCTTGGTGGTAATTCAAACTCAGCATTTCCCATATTTTTTTCACTGAACATAGCATTATTCAAGATGGGTATTTGGAGAACAGGGAAATTGTTTCATCAAACAAATTTGTAAATAAACAACATATTATATCCTCCTCTTAAAGTTCTCTACATCTTGCTGCGAAAAGAAAAAATGTTTCATTGGCTATATTTATTTGATAAGGAAACCTCAACTCCCCCTGCCCTCCAAATATCAACAAGGACACAATGAGTATGCTTAGAATAGTTTTGAAGTGCTTCCTGCATTTTTCTCCTCTTCCCACGCCATTCTATTATTTGGAGCTTTAAGAACTTGGCAAGTAGAGAATGAACGGAAAAAATAGAAAAGTAGGTGAAGAAAAGAAGAGAGGAAAAAAAGATGAAAGAGTAGAAATATTCAATAAATACAGATGGGTGAACAAGAGGCTGTACTTGGGAGCCAGGGTTGCAGGGAGAGGAGAGACTTAGTCAAACTGCTGGAAGAAGAGGTGGGTGGTTGTCACCCACAGGAAGGCTTTTTCAGGAGGAAGCTATCCAGTGTTTAAGGATATGGTCATAGATGTCTGTGGTTGTTTGCAGAGAACAGCTAAGAAAGAGTTGGTATTTTGGTCCTTCCTCTCAGAAAGCTTCTTGGATTCTTATCCAAATGAGTCTTAACCCCTCTAGAGTTTTGTGAGCCAGGGAGTTAAGGGAGAACCATGGAGAATTATGGACTTGCACTTATATAACTAACCCCGCTTCAGTGAGTCTTTATAAAAATTGTTTTTGAAATCGTATATGTGTTTGTGAATGGGTATGCAGAACACATAATGTATAAAATATGCATGCATATATATATATATATATATATATATATGAAATAGAGGTACTATATGCATGCATGCCTTAAAGAAGAAAAAAGCAAACACTTGTGTTCTCTCTGATATATAAGGTTACAATATCTGGAGCCCACCATGTGTCTGTCCCTGATCACAGCTCTCTCTATCCCCTACGGCAGTAAGCAAGATCCTGAAGTTTGTGTTCATCATTCCCTTGTGGGTTTTTAAAATGTATCACGTATGTACTCTTTATATATTTTTCTTTTATCTTCTCTCTCTCTTTCTTT